>NC_092373.1:72881449-73181449 GCF_030028105.1 Mobula birostris | reverse complement strand
GGGGCAAAAGAGGTAAAAGATCAGCCAAGATCGTGCTGAATTCAGAGTGGACAAGAAGAAACGAAGGGTCTACTCCTACTTTTACACCTTGTGCTCTTTTGTTCATAGTAGTACCCTTCTCAAACATGATGAGATAGTATATATTGACCAAGGCATCTGAGAACACTCCTTTGATCTAGTTTAAAGTGTTGCTGTGGAATTTATGTAACTGCATGAGATGGATATCAGTTGAATAAATTATCTAAATTAGGAAGTTCTCTGAAAAAAGTTTTGTCCACCACCCCACTCTCCAGAGTGGGAGTGGAACCATAAATCTGCAAAGTACAAGATCACCAACGTGCAAAGCTGCAAAGGCACCATAACATTTACAACTGGAATTTAAGTGTTTTAATTTAAGGTCATCTGTTGAAAAATCAGCAAATGTCAGAAAGGGTAACCACTTCCCACCTATGCCTTAAGTCTCTTATTATATCCATAATATGTACATTTCTTATTTCAAAAAAACGTCAGATACTCCACAGAAAAAAAAATTCGCAATTTTAAAGAAAATGTTATCATAAACTATCTTTCTGATGATGTCACGTCACCAGTTTCACTGAACTATACAAAAGGTCAGGTACTTATACTCAACATCTGGAAGACAAGTGTCCTCTAAGCAACCTGCTCTTGCTGCAATACTAGCTATACAATAAAGATTCATAGCAAGAGCACTTCTCTTGTCTCAGTGATCACCTCTGAGCAAAGACAGATGTTAATGATAAAATTCAGGAAAATAAGTGTAGAAGTATAATGGTTATTTACACCATTTTAGAATTTTTAAAATTAAAATCCGAAAGGTAATGTATTTTAATGTATGTATGTCATATTTTTGGTTCAGAAGTGATTTGACCTACAGCTCCTACAAATTTTAATAAGTAGTGTGGTTTTTACCAGTGTTGTGTATTTTAGGATCAATGTTATCTAGAGAGAGAGAGACATGTAAGCACTATTTTTTCTATCTGAAACACAGTATTCAAGAAATTAGACAGGACGATTCCTGCCTTGTACATGTACATGTGAACTACCTGCCATTTGCATGAGTGAGGCCTCTGTCAGTCAGGGTCAATCATGGATGTTGCATCCTTGCTGTCTAGATATGCAAGGCTGGGCAGGAAGATGTGGAGAGCAAGCTGTTGCCCTTGTAGCAGGCTCCCCCTCCCCACGCAACTGATGAATCCAAAGAAATGGCAGAGACCAATACAGTTTGGTACCAGCAGCGTTGCAGGAGTTACTAGTCAGCATTGAACTCAACATAGCATTGCCTTAGAGACTCCACCTCCAGAATTTTCCCTCGCGGTTTACTCCCGAAGACTTCCCCATGAGTGGGTGTAGCCACAAGGTAGGGGAGGTTTGAGATCAGAGTTTTCCTTCTCCTAGATGAGCTGCCAGCCCTGGCTGATGAATCCTACCTGCCCGAAGCGACTGTCTTTAAGGCAGCAGTAACCTGCCTTTGCCCTTTCTCCTGTCAGTAGAAACAGTTCCACCAGGCTCAGTAGCTCAGCCACACATGAAGGCCAGAAGCTGGACTTGGTTGTCAGAGGCTATATGAGGCACACACCATTGTGAGGATTTAATAGGTAGTGGGAGTTTGTCCCCATTGCAGCCCCTGGCTGTAATAATCTTAAGGAACCACCTGCTACTTGTAACAAGCAGAAATGGGATCAGTTTCTATTAGAAATTTTGTTCCAAATCTGACCAATTGTTTTATTTTCCCTCAGTCACAATGAATGCCTGTTTTCACATTGCATTTTATGGCAGTGCATTTTAAAGGACAGCTCATACATTTTCCAGAAAATCCTGCAGGCTGGCAGATAATTTTTAGTTTATTCTTTCCTACTTCTCTTCTAATATTTCTATATCTGTGCACTTGTAATGCTACTGTCACACTGTAATTTCCTTTGGGATCAATAAAGCTATCTACCTGTATAATTCTGAAGCTTGCTGATAGTGACTGTAGAGATTATTTATTTGTACTTTGAGATACAGCACAGAACAGGCTCTTCCAATCTAATGAGCTGCACTATCGAGCAACTCACCTAGTTAACACTAGTCTCGTCACAAAGACCAATTAAGCTACTAACCAGTACATTTTTGGACCTGGGAAAAACCCATGCACTCACAGGAAGAACATACAACCCTTTACATACAGTACCGTAATTGAACTCCAAGCCCCGGAATGCCCCGAGCTGTAATAGTATTATACTAATCATTACACCACTGTAGTGCCTATCTTGGGTGAGAATTAATGCCATTCACACAATTAAAGCCTTCTTATTTTTGGAGCCTCTGGATGGTCCCATAGGATCTCAGCAAGAAGACCTCAAATGTGCCATAGAGTAAAGGCAGATACTTGGGACTTCAATTTCTAAGGAGAATTGGCACCATTGGCAAAAGTCAAAGCACTCTGACATTTTTGGAATCAGAATTAGAAACTTTTATTTTCACTGATTTGCATGATGTGAAATTTGTTGTTTTGTGGCAGTAGTACAGCACAGAAATATAAAAATTACATAAATTACAAAAATAAATAGTGAAAGAAAGGAACAAGGAGGTAGTGCCCATTGGTTCATGGACCATTCAAAAATTGGACAACAGCAGCAAGAAAGCTATTCCTGAATTGTTGAATGAGGGCCTTCAAGCTCCTGTAATTCCTCCCCAAGGATAGTCATGAGGAGAGGGTATGTCCAGGTTGGTGAAGGTCCTGAGTGATAGCTGCCACTTTCTTGAGGCACCGCCTCTTAAAGAAGTCCTCGATGATGGGGGAGTGTTGTGCCCATGTTGGAAATGGCTTAGTCTACTGCAGTCCTGTGTATTGGAGTCTCCAATCCAGACTGTAATATAAGCAGTCAGAATGCTCTCCATGGTACATGTATAGAAATTTGTAAGAATCTTTGGTGACACACCAAACAACCTCAAACTTCTAATCAAGTTTCTGGTTGTTCCTTTTTGGTGCTATTTTGTATGATGTTGATTGGGGCAGACGGTCTCTGTGGCCTGCAGTCAACAAACAGCTCTGCACCAGATCGAACTGAATTGAGTTGAGCTGAATACATCTGGACTGACTTTGTGGTTTGATATTTTATATTCTTTGTTTTTCACCTGTTTCCTTGTCATTTGCACAATTTGTTCTTTTTTGTTTGCGCAACGGGGGGTTGACGTTTTTTTTCTTTGAATGGGTTCTGTCAGTTTCTTTGTTTTGTGGCTGTCTGTGGGAAGATGAATCTTGGGGTCGTATACTGCATACATATGCTGAAAATAAATGTACTTTGAATCTTTGAAGTAGAGCTACTGCATCAATATGTTGGCCCCAGGAAGGATTCACTGAGACATTGACATCCAGAAATTTGAAGCTTCTCACCCTTTCCACCGCTGACCCCTCAATGAGGACCTGGTGTATGTTTTTGCTGTTTCCCCTTCCCGAAGTTCACAGTCAATTCTTTGGTCTTGCTGGCACTTTTGGATGTTATTGACATTATAGGCCAAATGTAATTGGAAGTGCCAAACCTTAAGAGAATTGGTCTTGGCACTCCCTTGAGTCGTGATCAATTCTCAGTGTTTTTGTCAAGCTGCTTTGCCACGTAATTGGGCAAGATCTGCAATAGTTACTGTTCGTCAAAGCTCAAAGTAATTTTACTATCAAAGTTCAGATATGTCACTATATGCAAACCTGAGATTTATTTTCTTGTGGGCATATTCAATAAATCCAATAACCATAATAGAATCAACAAAAGACTGCACCCAACAGTGCAGATAACCAGTGTGCAAAAGGCAAAAAAACTGCAAAAATACAAGAAAAAATGAAATAATAATAATAAATAAATAAGCAATAAACATTGAGAACATAAAATGAAGAGTCCAATCCTTGAAGGTGAGTCCATAAGCTGTGGGAACAGTTCAGTGATGGGGCAAGTGAGGTTGAGTGAAGTTATCCACACTGGTTCAGGAGCCTGATGGATGAGGGGTAATAACTGTTCCTGACATGCAGTCATCTGATGGGTCACTGGGATGAAATGTTTAGTACTCTTTGCAAAGTTTATGGCATTTTCATAATTGGTGTTATATATCTGCCTACAACTGACTAATAGCAGAAAAATCAAATACAATGCAAAGTGGGCATAAAGATCCCTGGAAATAATCATTCTTTATTGCAGACACAGGCAGAATTTGTAGCATCTGAATATGATTTGATACGGAGAGGGAGATAACATTGTTGCTGTGTTGAATCTGAGTGTGAATGCTTTCACTCAACATCAGCAGAAGTTAAGAGCTGATTATTGACTACAGGAGAAAGAAATTAGGGATCCATGAGCCAGTGCTTATTAGGGGATTAGAGGTGGAAAGGGTTAGTAATTTTAAATTGCTTTACATTACCATATCAGAGATTCTGATCTGAGTCCAGCACATAAGTGCCATTTCAAAGAAGGCACAGCAGCACCTCTACTTCCTTGTAAGTTTGTGCAGATCAGCATGTCATTTAAAACTTCGACAAACTTCTATAGATGCACAGTGGAGACTATCCTGACTGGTTGCATCATGACCCAGAATGAAAACAATAGTTTCCAAGAATGGAAAGGCCTACAAAAAGTGATAGTTACAGCTTAGTTTATCACAGGAAAAACCCTCCACACCATTGAGCACATCAGCAAAGAGTACTGCCACAAGAAAGAAGAATTCTTACAATGATATCTAGGCGTCCTTGTTCATCAGTCACTGAAAGTAAGCATGCAGGTACAGCAGGCAGTGAAGAAAACTAATGGCATGTTGGCCTTCATAACAAGGGAAGTTGAGTATAGGAGCAAAGAGGTCCTTCTGCAGTTGTACAGGGCCCTGGTGAGACCACACCTGGAGTATTGGGTACAGTTTTGGTCTCCAAATTTGAGGAACGATATTCTAGCTATTGAGAGAGTGCAGTGTAGGTTCACGAGGTTAATTCCCGGGATGGCAGGACTGTCATATATTGAAAGATTGGAGCGACTGGGCTTGTATACACTGGAATTTAGAAGGATGAGAGGGGATCCGATTGAAACATATAAGCTTATTAAGGGATTGGACATGCTAGAGGCAGGAAACATGTTCCCAATATTGGGGGAGTCCAGAACCAGAGGCCACAGTTCAAGAATAAGGGGTAGACCATTTAGAACGGAGTTGAAGAAAAACTTTTTCACCCAGAGGGTTGTGGTTCTGTGGAATGCTCTGTCTCAGAAGGCAGTGGAGGCCAATTCTCTGGATTCTTTCAAGAAAGAGTTAGATAGAGCTCTTAAAGATAGCGGCGGAGTGAAGGGATATGGGGAGAAGGCAGGAAAAGGGTACTGATTGTGAATGATCAGCCATGATCACAGTGAATGATGGTGCTGGCTCGAAGGGCTGAATGGCCTTCTCCTGCACCTATTGTCTATTGTCATTCATCACCAAGAACCCCTGCAATCCGGGCCATGCTCTTTTCTCAGTGCTGCCTTCGGGAAGAAGGTACAGAGCCTTGGATCCCATACCACCAGTTTCAGGAGGAGTTATTACCCCTCAACCATAAAGCTCTTGAACCAGCATGGATAACTTCAGAATGCAGAATCAGGTTGAATGTCACTGGCATATATTTCAGAATTTATTAACTTTGTGGCAGCACTACAATGCAATACATGATAAATATAGGAAAAAAACTTAATTACTATGAGTACATGTATATCAAATGTTTCAATTGAAATCAGTATGCAAAAACAGAAATAAATACAAAAGAGTAGTGAGGTATTGTTTGTGGGTTCAATATCCATTTGGAAATCAGATGGCAGAGGAGAAGAAGTTGTTCCTGAATCACTGAGTGTGTGCCGTTAGGCTTCTGTACCTCCTTCCTGATGGTAACAATAAGAATACGGCATGTTCTGGGTGATGGGGGTCCTTAACTTCACTCAAAACAAAACTTAATCGATCTCTTAACACAACCTATGGACTCACTGTCATGGAGTCTACAACTCATGTTCTCAATATTTATTTATTTATTTGCCTTTTTGGGTTTTTTGTATTTGCACAGTTCGTCTTTTGCACATTGGCTGTTTGTCAGTCTTTGTCTGCAGATTTTCACTGATTCTATTGTATTTCTTTGTTCTACTGTGAATGCCTGTAAACCCAACTCAGTAGAAATCCAAAGTTACTTCCAATGCCTTAAAATGACAGTCCAACGGTTAATCTTCATTTCTCTCTCTCTCTCTTTTTTCAAAAGCAACATCGGTGGTAAAAAATTGATACAAACAGTGCAATTTAAACATAAAATAACAAGGTAATATAATAGTATACTATTTTTTATATATATCAATAGAAAAAGAACCCCCCCCAAAAAAAAAACCACCGTGCAACTAAACTAAAAAGCAAAGCAAAGCAATGGACTAACTAGGAAACAAGTAGAGTTAAAGTACTTAAAGTCACGTCCTCAAACCCGACCTCCATTAAAAAGAGTTTAAAAAAAAACAAGAAGGGAATATAAATATGAACCGAGAGAAAAAAAATTACATTAAATGAAAATGATGAATAAAAGATCTCCAGGTCTGATCGAATTTAACTGAAGAATCATAAAGATTACTTCTAATTTTCTCCAAATTTAAACATAATATCGTCTGGGAAAACCAAAAAAACGTAGTTGGAGCGTTAGTCTCTTTCCAATGTTGTAAAATACATCTTTTCGCCATTAAAGTAAGAAATGCAATCATTCTACGGGCTGAAGGAGAAAGATTACTGGAAATTTTAGGTAATCCAAAGATAGCAGTAATAGGATAAGGAAAGATATCTATATTCAATACCTTTGAGATAATATTAAAAATGTCTCTCCAAAAAGTTTCCAGAGTAGGACAGGACCTGGACTCACTGTCATGGAGTCTACAACACATGTTCTCAATATTTATTTATTTATTTGCCTTTTTGGGTTTTTTTTTGTATTTGCACAGTTCGGCTTTTGCACATTGGCTGTTTGTCAATCTTTGTCTGCAGATTTTCACTGATACTATTGTATTTCTTTGTTCTACTGTGAATGCCTGCAATAGAATGAAAGTGCAGTATGGTAAAAGGTGACATGTATGTACTTTAATAATAAATTTACTTTGAACTTCACTCACTTCTTTCAAATTTAATTGAAATCTGCAGGAAACTGACTGAAGCAAATGGATGCTGACTGATAATGTTTGACTTTTTCCTCTTGAATTTGAAGATTATGAAGGTCTTAAAATTTGGGCTTTATCATAAAGGGAGATGAATTCAACTGTGAAAACTGCTTCAAGGAAGGAAAGAGTCAGCAGGAAAGAGCTGAAATTAAGAAAGGACATCAGAGATCAGGAAATATTACAAAAACCATGTCAGAAGACAAAAGATTTGCCATTTGGTTATCAATTTAAAATTATTTGAGTAACAAGCCAAATGAGGCAATCCTACCTCTTGAGTATCAGAGCAGTGTTTAGGGCTGAGTGTGTTAAGTCTACAGGGAAACAATCACAAGGCACCAAGTAGAGAAAGGACGTGGGGTATGTGTGAAGTACAGAAAGGACGTGGTGTATGTGTGAAGTAGAGGAAGGACGTGGGGTACGTGTGTAGTGTGGAGTAGAGAAAGGACGTGGGGACGTGTGTAGTGTGGAGTAGAGAAAGGACGTGGGGACGTGTGTAGTGTGGAGTAGAGGAAGGACATGGGGACGTGTGTAGTGTGGAGTAGAGGAAGGACGTGGGGACGTGTGTAGTGTGGAGTAGAGAAAGGACATGGGTACGTGTGTAGTGTGGAGTAGAGGAAGGACGTGGGGTACGTGTGTAGTGTGGAGTAGAGAAAGGACGTGGGGACGTGTGTAGTGTGGAGTAGAGAAAGGACGTGGGGACGTGTGTAGTGTGGAGTAGAGGAAGGACATGGGGACGTGTGTAGTGTGGAGTAGAGGAAGGACGTGGGGACGTGTGTAGTGTGGAGTAGAGAAAGGACGTGGGGTACGTGTGTAGTGTGGAGTAGAGAAAGGACGTGGGGACGTGTGTAGTGTGGAGTAGAGAAAGGACATGGGTACGTGTGTAGTGTGGAGTAGAGAAAGGACGTGGGGACGTGTGTAGTGTGGAGTAGAGGAAGGACATGGGGACGTGTGTAGTGTGGAGTAGAGAAAGGACGTGGGGACGTGTGTAGTGTGGAGTAGAGAAAGGACGTGGGGTACGTGTGTAGTGTGGAGTAGAGGAAGGACGTGGGGTACGTGTGTAGTGTGGAGTAGAGGAAGGACATGGGGACGTGTGTAGTGTGGAGTAGAGAAAGGACGTGGGGACGTGTGTAGTGTGGAGTAGAGAAAGGACGTGGGGACGTGTGTAGTGTGGAGTAGAGGAAGGACATGGGGACGTGTGTAGTGTGGAGTAGAGGAAGGACGTGGGGTACGTGTGTAGTGTGGAGTAGAGGAAGGACATGGGGACGTGTGTAGTGTGGAGTAGAGGAAGGACATGGGGACGTGTGTAGTGTGGAGTAGAGGAAGGACGTGGGGTACGTGTGTAGTGTGGAGTAGAGAAAGGACGTGGTGTATGTGTGAAGTAGAGGAAGGACATGGGGACGTGTGTAGTGTGGAGTAGAGAAAGGACATGGGGACGTGTGTAGTGTGGAGTAGAGGAAGGACGTGGGGTATGTGTGTAGTGTGGAGTAGAGGAAGGACGTGGGGACGTGTGTAGTGTGGAGTAGAGGAAGGACGTGGGGTACGTGTGTAGTGTGAAGTAGAGGAAGGACGTGGGGACGTGTGTAGTGTGGAGTAGAGGAAGGACATGGGGACGTGTGTAGTGTGGAGTAGAGAAAGGACGTGGGGACGTGTGTAGTGTGGAGTAGAGAAAGGACGTGGGGTACGTGTGTAGTGTGAAGTAAAGGAAGGGCGTGGGGACGTATGTAGTGTGGAGTAGAGGAAAGACGTGGGGTATGTGTGAAGTAGAGGAAGGACGTGGGGTATGTGTGTAGTGTGGAGTAGAGGAAGGACGTGGGGTACGTGTGTAGTGTGGAGTAGAGGAAGGACGTGGGGTACGTGTGTAGTGTGGAGTAGAGGAAGGACGTGGGGTACGTGTGTAGTGTGAAGTAGAGGAAGGACGTGGGGTACGTGTGTAGTGTGGAGTAGAGGAAGGACGTGGGGTACGTGTGTAGTGTGAAGTAGAGGAAGGACGTGGGGTACGTGTGTAGTGTGGAGTAGAGGAAGGACGTGGGGTACGTGTGTAGTGTGAAGTAGAGGAAGGACGTGGGGTACGTGTGTAGTGTGGAGTAGAGGAAGGACGTGGGGTACGTGTGTAGTGTGGAGTAGAGAAAGGACGTGGGGACGTGTGTAGTGTGGAGTAGAGAAAGGACATGGGTACGTGTGTAGTGTGGAGTAGAGAAAGGACGTGGGGACGTGTGTAGTGTGGAGTAGAGGAAGGACATGGGGACGTGTGTAGTGTGGAGTAGAGAAAGGACGTGGGGACGTGTGTAGTGTGGAGTAGAGAAAGGACGTGGGGTACGTGTGTAGTGTGGAGTAGAGGAAGGACGTGGGGTACGTGTGTAGTGTGGAGTAGAGGAAGGACATGGGGACGTGTGTAGTGTGGAGTAGAGAAAGGACGTGGGGACGTGTGTAGTGTGGAGTAGAGAAAGGACGTGGGGACGTGTGTAGTGTGGAGTAGAGGAAGGACATGGGGACGTGTGTAGTGTGGAGTAGAGGAAGGACGTGGGGTACGTGTGTAGTGTGGAGTAGAGAAAGGACGTGGTGTATGTGTGAAGTAGAGGAAGGACGTGGGGACGTGTGTAGTGTGGAGTAGAGGAAGGACATGGGGACGTGTGTAGTGTGGAGTAGAGAAAGGACATGGGGACGTGTGTAGTGTGGAGTAGAGGAAGGACGTGGGGTATGTGTGTAGTGTGGAGTAGAGGAAGGACGTGGGGACGTGTGTAGTGTGGAGTAGAGGAAGGACGTGGGGTACGTGTGTAGTGTGAAGTAGAGGAAGGACGTGGGGACGTGTGTAGTGTGGAGTAGAGGAAGGACATGGGGACGTGTGTAGTGTGGAGTAGAGAAAGGACGTGGGGACGTGTGTAGTGTGGAGTAGAGAAAGGACGTGGGGTACGTGTGTAGTGTGAAGTAAAGGAAGGGCGTGGGGACGTATGTAGTGTGGAGTAGAGGAAAGACGTGGGGTATGTGTGAAGTAGAGGAAGGACGTGGGGTATGTGTGTAGTGTGGAGTAGAGGAAGGACGTGGGGTACGTGTGTAGTGTGGAGTAGAGGAAGGACGTGGGGTACGTGTGTAGTGTGGAGTAGAGGAAGGACGTGGGGTACGTGTGTAGTGTGAAGTAGAGGAAGGACGTGGGGTACGTGTGTAGTGTGGAGTAGAGGAAGGACGTGGGGTACGTGTGTAGTGTGAAGTAGAGGAAGGACGTGGGGTACGTGTGTAGTGTGGAGTAGAGGAAGGACGTGGGGACGTGTGTAGTGTGGAGTAGAGGAAGGACGTGGGGTACGTGTGTAGTGTGGAGTAGAGGAAGGACGTGGGGTACGTGTGTAGTGTGGAGTAGAGAAAGGACGTGGGGTACGTGTGAAGTAGAGGAAGGACGTGGGGTATGTGTGTAGTGTGGAGTAGAGGAAGGACGTGGGGTACGTGTGTAGTGTGGAGTAGAGAAAGGACGTGGGGTACGTGTGAAGTAGAGGAAGGACGTGCGGTACGTGTGTAGTGTGGAGTAGAGGAAGGACGTGGGGTACGTGTGTAGTGTGAAGTAGAGGAAGGACGTGGGGTACGTGTGTAGTGTGGAGTAGAGGAAGGACGTGGGGTACGTGTGTAGTGTGGAGTAGAGAAAGGACGTGGGGTACGTGTGAAGTAGAGGAAGGAAGTGGGGTATGTGTGTAGTGTGGAGTAGAGGAAGGACATGGGGTACGTGTGAAGTAGAGGAAGGAAGTGGGGTACGTGTGTAGTGTGGAGTAGAGGAAGGAAGTGGGGTATGTGTGTAGTGTGGAGTAGAGGAAGGACATGGGGACGTGTGTAGTGTGGAGTAGAGAAAGGACGTGGGGACGTGTGTAGTGTGGAGTAGAGGAAGGACGTGGGGACGTGTGTAGTGTGGAGTAGAGGAAGGACGTGGGGTACGTGTGTAGTGTGGAGTAGAGGAAGGACATGGGGACGTGTGTAGTGTGGAGTAGAGAAAGGACGTGGGGACGTGTGTAGTGTGGAGTAGAGAAAGGACATGGGGACGTGTGTAGTGTGGAGTAGAGGAAGGACGTGGGGTACGTGTGTAGTGTGGAGTAGAGGAAGGACGTGGGGTACGTGTGTAGTGTGGAGTAGAGGAAGGACGTGGGGTACGTGTGTAGTGTGAAGTAGAGGAAGGACGTGGGGTACGTGTGTAGTGTGGAGTAGAGGAAGGACGTGGGGTACGTGTGTAGTGTGAAGTAGAGGAAGGACGTGGGGTATGTGTGTAGTGTGGAGTAGAGGAAGGACGTGGGGACGTGTGTAGTGTGGAGTAGAGAAAGGACGTGGGGTATGTGTGAAGTAAAGGAAGGGCGTGGGGACGTATGTAGTGTGGAGTAGAGGAAAGACGTGGGGTATGTGTGAAGTAGAGGAAGGATGTGGGGTATGTCTGCAGTGTGGAGTACAGGAAGGACGTGGGGACGTGGGTAGTGTTGAGTAAAGGAAGGACGTGGGGTATGTCTGCAGTGTGGAGTAGTGGAAAGATGTGAGTTATGTATATAGTGTGATGTAGAATTCCTACGTGGAGAGGAATATACATTTTCCTAACTTCATAGGCCAGAAACACCAAGCCGAGAGAAGAGGAAAAAAACATCAGACTATGTTGGTCTAGATCGTACAAGGAATACAAAAGGGCATACAATTCTGCGAGACATATAATGTGACATACTACAGCACAACAAAAACTGTTTCTTACCACATTCCAAAGTCGTACACAACAACTTGTTGATTGGCCACTGTAAAATGCCCATAGGATGGAGGCGAGTGTAAAAATTGCTGACTGAAGGTCAGGAATAATGTCTTCTCCTTGTTGACTATCAACATCTCAAAGATAGGTGCTTAGACCACTGCTCTACTCTCACTACAATGCTCACTGTATGGCTAAGCCCAGCTCAAATCCAGGAACATTACATCATTATTCCTTTCTCCTGCACTACTTATTTTTGTTATTTATAGATGTTTATGTTTCATGTTGCACAGTCGAGATTTCAGGCCAAGACTCTTCTTCAGGACTCAAGAGGTCTGAGTTCTGAAGAAGAATCTCAGCCTGAAACATCAGCTGTTTACTCTTTCCCAGAGATGCTGCCTGACTTGCTGTGTTCCTCCAGCATTGTGCAGGTGTTGCTTTGGATTTCTGGTGTCTGAAGACTTTGTATTTGGGAAAAATAAATTAAGAGATTAAGCTAGCAACAAATATAAAAATTTGCAGTATTAGTTTCCTAAGTACAGTATTTTTAAAAATTAACTTAGATAAGAATTCGTTTCTTGGTTGATGAGACTGGAAAACTAATTATGGAAATAAGAAAATGGAAAGAGTTTTGAATAAATATTTCTTCGATGTCTTTGCAGTTGAAAATACTAATAGTGTCCTACAAAGCATAGTTAGTGCGGTTTTAGAGCTGCAAGTCTAAGACAGCTAGAAGTAGCTCTAGGGCCCACAGGAGACCATATTGGCTCTCTTCTTGTTTACCCTGTATATCTCAGACTTTAGACACAACATTGAGTCATGTCATTCACTGATGACTCAGCCATAGTTTAGTGTGACTCAGCAACAGAAGGGAAGACGGGAGGATGACTACAGAGCCCTGGTGGAGGACTTTGTCAAATAGTGCAAGCTGAATCATCCGCAGCTCAGCATCAGTAAGACAAAGGAGATGGTGATGGATTTTGGGAAGACTAAACCTGTACTGCTCCCTGTAACTATATTGATGGTGAGGATGTGGATGTGGTGAGAACGTACAAGTATCTGGGGGTGAACCTGGATGACAGACTTAAATGGAGCACGAACAGAGAGGCTATGTACGAGAAGGGCCAGAGTCACCTCTATATCCTGAGGAGACTAAGGTCATATGGAGTATGCAGGCCTCTCTTTCACATGTTGTACCAGTCTGTTGGTGCCAGTATAATCTTCTATATGGTGGTGTGCTGGAGCAATGGTATCAACATGGGTGATTGCAGCTGGCTCAATAAACTGACTAGAAAGTCTGGCTCTGTTATAGGAGTCAAACTGGACACACTGGAGGCCGTGGTAAAAAAAGGACCTTATGGAAAATCCTAGAAATTCTGCACAATATTTCTCACCTTCTGCATGCCACCTTGGCTGAACAGAGGAGCACTTTCAGCAATAGACTAAGACAACTGTGCTGCTTCCAAGAGTACTATAATAAGTCAACCTATAATTGGGGAAGTGATGACCCCCTCCAATTAGACTGTTTGTTGTAACTCATTTCCTATTCTTTCTTTCTTCTCTTCTAATATCTGCATATTTGTATATCTGTGCACACGTAATGCTGCTGTGATACTGTAATTTCCTTTGGGATTGTTAAAGTATCTATCAATCTACTATCTGAAGAAAATCAATAGAAAGAGAGACACTTAAGATAAAATGTTTTAGACAAACTAATGGGACTAAAACTAACATGTAAACTCAGAATTGGGTGGCTTATATCATAGTGTCTTAAACTAAGTGTTGAATAAAGAGTGAAAAGCAAATGAAAATGCAGATGTTGGAATCTGAAACAAGCACAGAACATAGACTGGAAGAACATATCCAGTTGAACAGCTCCTATGGAGAAACCAGTCACTGTTTTGAGTCAGTGTAACCTTCCCCAAAGTATTGACTGGATTCTCTGTCTGCAACTGCTACTTGAATAGTTGAGCTCTTTAGAATTTCTGGTTTGGAATAGAGAGCTGATGCATAAGTTGTGATCCCAAAATTCCCTTGTTTGGCAAAGATGCCAGCAAATTGGGTTCCAATAAATATTCAAAAAAGGAAGGAAAGCAAACATAAGAACTCTAACATCTGTTATAGACAAGTACAGCACAGAAACAAGCCCATTGACCCATCAGTTCCATGTCGAAATCATTTAAACGGCCTACTCCCAGCATTCTGCACTGGGACCATAGCTTGCTATCCATGTACCTATCCAAACTTCTCTTAAATGTTGAAATTGAGTTCGCATGCACCATTTATGCTGGAAACTCATTCCACACTCTCATGACCCTCTGAGTGAAGAGGTTTCCCCTCATGTTCCCCATAAACTTCCCACTTTTCACCCTGAACCCATGACCTCTGGTTGTAGTTCCACTCAACCTCAGAGGGAAAAGCCTGCTTGCATTTACGCTATTTATATTCCTCAATAGTTTTATCATATCACCTCTCAATCTTCTATGTTCTAAAGAATACAGTCTTAACCTATTCAATCTTTCCTTACAACTCAGACCCTCCAGTCCCGGCAACATCCTTGTGAATTTTCTCTGTACTCTTTCAACCTTGTCTATATCTTTCCTGTAGATAGACGATCACAACTGCATGCGATACTCCAAATGAGGTCGCACCAACATTTTATACAACTTCAGCATAACATCCCATCTCCAGTACTCAATACATTGATTCTTGGAAACATCCTCAAAAAAACTCTTTATGATTACTGAGACATTACCATTCTTTATCAGTCCTTGTCTATCCAAATACTTGTATATCTTAGAATACCTTCCAATAACTTTCTCAAAACTGATATCAGACTCACCAGTATTTAATTTCCTGGTTTATATTTGGAACCTTTTTTTTAAACAGCAGAACAACATTGGCTGTCCTCCAATCCTCTGGTACTTGTCCTGTCGCTAAAGCCCCGGCAATTTCTGTACTTGCTTCCCATAGTGTTTGCGGGAACACCTTGTTAGGCCCTGGGGATTTATCCACCCTGATATGCCTCATGGTAGCAAACACCTCCTTCTCTGTAGTTGATGCCACTTTGTCTTACTTCTCTCGACTCTGTATCCATCCCCGGAGTAAATATGGGTGCAAAGAATTCACTTAAGATCTCGCTATCTGTTTTAGCTCAGTTGGCCAGGTATGTTCTGCTCATGGCAAGCAGCCAACCAATCAACTCTTAGCATCAGCAAAGTAACAGAAGCCATTGTCAGCAATACAACCAAGTGGTTTTTACTCAGTAATAAGCTGATCAGCAATGCCTAATTTTACCAGGGTCATTTGGGTTCTGATCTCATTGCTGCTTCAGTCCGAAAAACTGCTTTTGACATCCTCTACCCCAGAGAGCTGTGTGGCTGACTCATAAAGTATATTCAAGTGTGAGCCTTTGGATAGCTTTAGAAAAAACTAACCAAGAATCATGAGAAACAGGCAGAAAACTGAAGTTCAAGTCAACATGGTGATTTTATTAAATAAGAATTCAAGCCATGATTTTATTGAATGATAAGCAAATACCTAGTTCTGATGCTCTTAAGCTCTTATGTTCATATAAAGGAGAAAATTAAACATGAGGGTTCAGTCAGGTCATCCAATTATTTATAGAATTAATTTTGCCACTTCACATATTCCGAGGATTTTGGCTGTAATTCTGCTCATAATATAACACAACTGTAAATCATCCGTTGACCCGTTTGCCACTCCTATTGTAGATCAGCAATTACCACTTTATTTCTTAGATTTAGCACTGTTTTCCTTCAATCAAAATAAAAACATGGGTAGATTGTATAGTTACTAAGGAAACAGGCTGATTCATTTCCAGATGCTGGCTTTCTTTGCAAAGCTAGGCATAGGTGACTTAATTTCCCAATATGGACTACCAATCCAAATAAGCACTTTCTTACTATAGACTTGGGGCAATTATAGCATCTAGTGGCCATCCCTAATTGTCTGTAAGAAAATTGTGAAATCCAATTTGTGAACTTCTGTATAGCCCATATAAGGGCATTATTATACTGTTTTAATAATAACAGAAAATGCATCATGTTAGCTTCTTTATTTTGCTTTCTGAAGTTACTATTTGCCTTGCTCAACACTTTCTGCTTTTATATCAGATTTGCAACATCTACACACAGTTTATTGATTTTCACACTTCTTTCAAAATGCTGTTGAGTGAGATGGTCTGGAATTTTGAACCATTACCAATGAGGGAATGGTTACACACGTTCTAAGTGGGCTTGTAAGGTGCCTGACGAGTTGATCTAGAGCATTTTGTGGATGGTACAACACATAACAACCACAGCTCTGTGACAGAGGAAGGGAAGTTAATTAAGAACATATCTTCAGCAATGTTGAGCTCCTTGAGTGTTGCTGGAGTCATACTACATCCAAGGAACTGGAGCATATTTCATCATATACCTTGCGGACGGTACCTATGCTTTATGAGTTCCCCACAAGATGCTGAACTCTGATCTGCCTTTCTAGCCATAATATTTATATACTTAGCCCACTTTGATGATAAAGATTAGATTTAAGGTTAGCTTTCTTTGTTACATGTAAAATGAAGCATACCGCAAAGTGTCAAATCAAATTATTGAGGATTGTGTTGGGCAGCCCACATGATTCTGGCACCAACACAGCATGCACAGCTCACAAACCCTAACCCATATGTCTTATGCACATGGGAGGAAAATTGATGAACCCGGAGGAAACCCGAAGTACACTCTCCTTGCAGTCAGAGGTGAGAGCTGAACCCTGATCTTACAGGTGGCACTGTAATAGTGCTACACAAGCCACTGTGCTACTTCAAATGTTGTACATGGTCAAAGAGAGCTTGCAGGCCATATTTAATTATCCTAGTAGCATCCTCTCAGTATTTTGGATGTAACCTACGATGGCAGATGTCTTTATACTGGTATTCAATTCCATTTGCAGTAAAAGGTTACATTATACTTGCCTTCATAGTTCCTGGACGTATCTGAAACGTGCAGCAGTTGGAGTCATAGAGAGCTACAGCATGGAAACTGACCCTCCAGCCCATCAGGTTTGTCCTGATTATCAACCACCCATTTTCTAGTCCGACATTAATCCCATTTATTTATTCTCACACCACTCTCATTAATTCTCTACGGATTCTCCCACTCACCCAAGTTTACAATGGCCAGTGAGTCTACCAATCAGCATGTCTTCAGAGTGTGGCAGAAGCCATTGTTCTTCTTGTGGCTGCATTCAGACTCCACACACAGGTGTCAGGATTGAATCAAGATATCTAGCTCTGTGAGGCAGCGTCTCTACTTGCTGTACCACTATACCACGTAAGTGCACCCAGGGTCTGTGAAAATCAGTAAGTTTCAATCTCTTATCATTGAAAAAGCATTACATTTTTCCTTTTTCTTTCCTGCTGAAATAAACACCACATTTACCACATTATATTTCATCTACCATGTTCTCAACCACTCACGTATACTTCTTTTACTGCACTGAAACCTCTCTGCCTCTACCTCAAAGTTTGCACTATCACTCATCCCGTTTTATGTCATCAGCAAACTTGGCTGTATTATTTATGAGATGACAGTCCAGCACCAATCCCTCCAACACCCAATGAGTGATAGCTCCCAAACCAAAATATAATTGGTTTATTCCTATTCTTTTGTCTAGTAGCCAACCCATAATGTGTGCAAATATAAGACACCCAATATCATATGCTCTAATTTTGCTTGATAGCTTCTTGGGTGGCACATAATTGAAGGATGATCAGAGCAAACATCAGGATGGAGAAGAAATGTGAGCAAAGTGACTTTGACCATGGAATGATTGTTGGTGCCCGATGGGGTGGTTCGAGTATCTGAGAAACTGTTGATCTCCTGGGATTTTCATGCACAACAGTCTTTAGAGGTACTGTAGGGTAAAGTAATTGATGAAAACGTACATAAATCACAACCACTGATATTGAGTTGGGGTTCACTTTAAGAGGCTGGTAATTATGTGACGTACTGTTTACTCTCTATGTTCAGTGTTTTGCATTACAATAGATGTTGTTATGGTTTTATTTCAACATAAAATGCCTCACGTTGTTTTATTTACAAAAATCTATATTGGTGACCTTGATGCTCTAGGACAATTCCAGGCTAATTGAAGGTATCAGCCAATGCAGTGCTTTGAAGCTGCCAGAGTTTTGGAAGCAAAATGCCATTGCTTGGATTTTACAAGCTGAATCCCAAACTGCACTGTGAGAAATCGCCATGGACTGTACCAAGTTCTACTGCACGGTGGTTTTGTTCAGTAGTTCCACAGCATCCAGTGGTGAGACACGTTGAACAGCCACCTGAACACAATAAATCCCGATCACCGAAAACTCACCTTTTACAGACTTTTGTACAATCAGAGACTGAACTCACCAAACAGTCCTCTCCTTGCCCGGCCTCAGCGATGCTAAGCCATCAGAGCTAATGGACCACATGCTGCCCTTCCTGGCAAATCACCATCCTTACTTTATTTCTAAAGAATTCTTTATGCAGCAAATGCCTGATCCAGATTGCATAGCCCTCGCTAATGCACCCATGATGGCCAATAGGGAGCTTGCTAAAATGGCTGATAGTCTACACTGAGCCAGGCAGAGGAACATCATTCCTTCTCCTTTCGTTGCCTCAAACCCGGTCAGCAAGGCTTCCAGCATAAGGACATCTACAGCTGCGAAAAAGACAATGCTGGGTCTGTGCTTTTACCCTGCTCACTTTAGTACAAACGCTAGGAAGTGCTGACCACCTTTGCAACTTCAACAGTGCCAGCACATCGGGATATCAGAGCTCTTTGAACACCATGGGTTTCAGCTGCAGGGGACATCTACTGTTCATTACGGACATGCTTTCAGGGCGAAGCTTCCTGTGTGATACGGGTGCTCAAGTGAGTGTGCCACCAGCATCGCCTATTGATGAGAAGGCAAAGACCGACAAAATCTTGCTGGAGGCCACCAACGGCAGCAGGATCCAGACATACGGTACATGACAGGCGATGCTTTGCTTCAGTGGGTGATTTTACACATGGGACTCCATCCTGGCCAAAGTGGCTAGACCTCTGCTCAGTGCAGATTTCCTGGGTGCCTAAGAACTGTATTCATCCATCGTCGACGTCGATGAGTACCTCGACACCATGATGATGGTGTCGAGACTAGCGTGTGACTTGGATTTAAGTGAGGGAGAGTTGCACAGCATCAGCCTCACTCTCTCTTCCCAATTCCCATCTGGATCCAGTGGCAAGACAGAGTCGAGACGGCTGGAGATGGCACTAGGTGCAGTGGATTACCAGGATGCCTTCTGTGTCTTGTCCTGCTCTACACGTTCCACGACGCTTGCAGAGACCGCCTTCTTGACCATTGGACCTTCCATAGGTCTCATCCGCTCAATCTGCTAGAGTCTGTCTTCACATACTGGGATAGCCAACTCCCTAACTCACCGAGGGTTTGAGACCCATTGGCTACTTTCACCTGGTTTAGCCGGCTTGTCCAAGCCATTGCCCAGGGCGTGGCCGCTGTTGCATGCAAACAGCTACGGGGAGCCACAGGTGAGAGCTGAGTCCCAGGTGGGGACCAAAGGTGGACAAACCACCCTGAAAAGGACACGACATGTTCCCCTACCAGAGGTGCTACACCTCCCTAACACCCCATACACTCCAAGAGCTATTTGTCCATCTTCTATAGCCAGCAGCTCTTGCCCTGTCCCCGCGAAAGGAAGGACAGCACATTTGGCTGTGAGCTTCTCAGTCTCTATCTGGCTGTCCGTCATTTTTGTTTTTTTTTTCTAGAGGGCCTCCATTTCACAGCATCCATTGACCACAAACCCCTCGTGCATGTGATAGCCAAAATATCAGACCCTTTGTCTGCACAGCAGCAATGCTAACTGTCCTACATCTCAGATTTCACAACTGATACAACATATCAAGGGGAAAAATAATGCTGTAGCTGATTACGTCTCATGGCCAGCTGTTGAGGCCGTACACACAGGGGTTGACTATGCTGACATGGCAGACTAAGGGGTTGACTATGCTGACTAAACTGCTGACTCAGAGGTACGAGCTTACAGAACAGCAGTCATAGGCCTGCGGTCGGCTTACATGAAGTTCAGTGAAGCTGGGGTTTCTTGCCTGTGTGAGGTCTCAACCGGTTGCCCTCACCCCAAGCTGGAGGCAGACTGTTTCTGGCTCCATACATGGCCTCTCACATCCGGGACAAAAGGCCTCACAGAAAATGATTGCACTAAAGTTTGTGTGGTACAGCCTTCAAAAGGGTATGCGTGATTGGACTGCAGCCTGTGTGGAGTGGCAGCGGACAAAAATTAACCGTCATGTTCAGGCACCATTGGCTCCTTTTGAGGTCCCTGAGCGATGGTTTCGCCATTTCAATGTGGACTTCGTTGGTCCTCTTTCCCCCTCCCGCGGTTTCACACAGCTCCTTACCATGGTGGACTGTACCACTAGGTGGTCAGAGCTCGTCCCCCTAAGATCAACAACAGCTGCACATGGCATTCATCAGCATCTGAGTTGCTCAGTTTTGCACTCCATCTGATAGTTCCTCTGACTGCGGTCTCCGATTCACATCAGAACTCTGAGCTGCGATGGCCCAGAACCTCGGTGTTGGGCTACATCACACCACCCATAGTCCAATAGCCTATGCAAGCAGTTTCATTGCTTCTTAAAGGCTGCTCTGAGGGCTTCCCTGACCAATGAGTGATAGTATGATCATCTCCCGTGGGTCCTGTTGGGGATCAGAACAGCTCCAAAAGAAGACCTGCAGTCGCCCGCAGCTGAGTGGCTATATAGACAGCTGTTATGAGTGAAGATGATTTCATACCTGATGCCACAACTGCCTGGTTGGCATCTTAACAGTGACTCAACACATTCCTCAGTAAATTCAATTCCTGTGCACCTTTTCCTACCTCCCATCATGACGTATTGCTCAGTTGGGTTCCTGTTGACCTATAGTCTGCCTTGTTTGTCTTCCTCTGCCATGATGCACACCAACATCCCCATAGCCCCCCTTTGATAGCCTGTTCCATGCTTTGGAATGGAGAAAAAGAATTTATCATAGGTAAGAAGGGTAACACTGAATGTCTTTCACTAGTTTGCATTAAAGTGGCTTACCAAGATTTGGAAGATTAAGTTACCATGCCCCTGCAGAGACAAGATGACCATGAGTGTGTCAACATACCTCTGGATGATCTAGGGCCACCTATGGGACAAAGCTCCAAGTTGGACGGCTTGTTCGATCACTGGACAGGCTCACAATGCCAGTTTTAGTGAATTCTGGGAGGGCCTGTGTAGGGTAAAGTAATTGCTGGTAACAAACATAATTCACAACCACAGACGTTGAATTGGAGTTCACTCTAAGAGGCGGGTGTGACATGATGATGGATGCAATTATGTGAAGAAGTTTACTGCTCTTAGGGTTTAGTGTTTTGGATTACAATAAATGAGTTGTTACATTTTTTTTCTTAGCATAAAACACCTCACATTGTTTTATTCGTGAACACCTATAGTGTGATAAGCTAAAAGCACCCAGAGAGCAGCAGTTCTGTGGGCGATAATGCCTTGTTAATGAGTGACATCAGTGGAAAATGGCCTACTGGTTCGCGATGCTCAGAAGGCAAATAACCACACGTTATAACTTGCCACAACTGGCACACTCATCTTGGTGATAACAATCAGAAGGGACTGAAGATGAATTTTCTTTGGTTCTGCTATTGATCTCCTCTACCTTCTTGGTTATAGATGTTGTGAAGATAACTGACTCACAAAGTTCTTCATACAAGCTTTAGTGTTACTATGACATTTAATTTCAAGTTATCAGCAAACGGATGTGGTTATCATCTTAATAAAACTGGAACTAGTTTCTCACATTTATCATCAGATATTTAGTCTTTACTTCTGCTACATGGATCTTAAATGTATGAGGTGGACGTCCAGAAAGTGCAGTTAAAGGAGTTCTTTTCTAATAAGTGTTTGGTAAGCATCTGAAATATTACCTATCATTCTTGTTTTCTATGATTTATACCAGTGTTGGCTCAGCAGAAAACAAGCTGTACTGTATTTAATTGCAGACTGCTGCAACGTTCATGGACTCGGCGACTTGCACTATATATATTTTTGTGTGACTGTATTTTACTGCTATCGTATATGTGCTATATGCGTCTTATGCTGTGTATGACTGTTGGTACTACATTTTGCACCTTTGCCCCAGAGTAACGCTGTTTCATTTAGCTATATTCATGGGTTTGCATGCATGTTTGAACGACAATTAAATCTGAACTTGAATTTGAACTGTTAGACATCCTGAATTAAGCAACAGTTGGATATGTAATATAACGGTAAGAACTGCTGGAGATTATAACCATCAAAGTAAAAGTGTAAAATGGTATATAATAAGACACTCAAATTATCTTGACAAAATTTTGGCAATTGGTAATGATCGTAGCATTCAACATGAGTATCGTAAAAAGTGTTGTCAGTTCAAAGCGACAAATAAAATAAAATATATTATTCCTTAGGATAAAATATTCACTGATAAATTACAACTATTAAATGTTTAGTTTGAATCTACATTGTTAAAGTTTTGTGTATATTATTATTCTTTTCCTCAACCTTTAATTCATTTCATACCCACACCACGGAAAGACAGGTGGGGGTCAGTTGATGGTGAATCACTGCAAACAATTGTCTTTGAAATAGAGTGCAGTAACTATAGAATCATACAACATGAAAACAGGCTTTTCAGCCCATGTGTCCATGCCTATCATCAAGTACCTACCCATGCTAATTCTTTTGCTCAGCATTCTACATATAACTTTCTCTGCCATGGAGTTTTAAGTTTTCACCTAAGTATGTTTTCAATGTTCTGAGAGTACCTGCCTTCACCAATCTATAAAACATTGTATTTCAGATTTTAATCACAGAGATATTTCTCAAATCCCTTCTATATTTTCTACCCTTTACATTAAAGAAATCTATAATAAAAAGATCTATGACCTGTCTAGCAAACCATTTAGGCTACGTCCACACTTGACTGGATAAATCTGTAACCAAAGCTCTTTCTCTCCATTTTGACCCTCCATCCACACTGAAATAGCGTTTTCATCTCCCGAAAATGGATATTTTCTAAAACGCCCTCCAGAGTGTGTAAATTTGAAAACATCGATTGTGCAGAGCAGTGTGGACGGGGTAAACGGATATTTATAAAAACGCTGTCATGACGTGCCAGAACAGATGGCGGCAGCTCGGCATTTCATTGTTTTCTTGAACGCAACCTCCAACACAACCTAGCAATTTCAGAACAGACGGCAACAAGACTGAAGCCAGAAGAGTTAGAAATGTACTCACCAAATACTTTGACCCATAGCTTACTGAGTAAATAAGTATACTCACTTTGCCCTGTTTTCTGTCCTTGCTTGTATGAAGGTGGTTTACCTATTTATGCAAGTACTTCTGACAATAATGTGTAACAGCCTAATGTAACGTTGTATGGAAGTGCAAGATAACACTGATGCAGACATGTTTTATACATTTAAAAAGGCGCTTTATTAATGCAACAGAGTTAGTCAGTTTTTCAATGTTTGTCATCAGCTGGGTCATACTGTCCATGAACTCCCTGTCGGTTGCCTCCATACACTCCAGTATTCAAGTCCTCCTGCGTGGGAGCCAACAGCAATTCCTTTTAAGTTTTTCTAGTCTGTAACTGGACAAGCATGCACCAAGTACACCGTTTCCTCTTCGCTTGTTTTCTGTGTGTCCTGCGCATGCCCAGTAGGAAAAGGTTCGCCCAATTATCTGTTCTAATGTGGACGGAGATATTTTTAAAAACGCCTGGTGTGGATGCCTATCGTTTTTACGCAAAACCAGTGTTTTCAAAATTATCCGGTCTAGTGTGGATGTAGCCTTTAGACTTCTCTCGCTGTGGTCAATAGAAACAGGAGGTAAAATGGGCAGCCTATTTGCAATTGCACTGTTCACTCTATTATAAAGTGTCAAAATGTATCCTAGTGTCTTCATTGACCATGTTAAGTACTTCTAAATAAGAAAAAACATTTGTTACATAATTTCCAGTTACTTAACTGATCGTAGATTTTGCATTAAGAAATAATTGTGTTCTTCATGACGTCAGGACTTTCTAAAGCTCTTTGCAGTTAATTAAATATTGTTACAGTGTAATCTCTGAAAGTTTGCAGGGAGAAGTCAGGAGAAAGGGGTTGAAAGAGAAATGGATCCGCCATGATGAAATGGCAGAGCAAACTCGATGAGCTTGAATAGTCTAATTCTGCTCCTACGTCTCATAGTCTACCATTGCAAATACGATGATGAATTAAAATAGATATATATCCCTATTCAACATTTTAAGAAAAAACTGACCTAAGTAGTAATTAATTTATTCATTATTTTGTTGTACACAATTATATAATCTACAGGCCTAATCTGATAAAAATGTATGGAAATGTAATAAAATGTCATTCATATTTTCCTTCTGTATGGTCCCAAAATTGCAGGGATATTTTTCCATGTATGCCACATGATACTTTGAGATTATCAGTGAAAAAGAATGGAAAGTCTTACACTATAAGATCATAAGATATAAGAGCAGAAGTAGGCCTTTTGGCCCATCAAATCTGACTATGTCCTGCTATAGGCTCTCTGCTTCCTCAGCATTACCTGCCCCTCCACCTATCTTCATATCGTCTGCAAACTTGGTCACAAACCCTCATTTCCAAATTCTTAAACGATCTCTACACAATAAGCTAATTTAATCTATTATTAAGGATGAGGTTTTTGGGTAGAAAATAGAACACAGAACGTAGAAATTTACAGTACATTACAGGCCCACAATGTTGTGCCAACAATGTAACCTGCTCTAGAGACTGCCTGGAATTTCCCTAGTGCATTGCCCTCTATCTTTCTGAGCTCCATGTACCTATCTAAGAGGCTCTTAAAAGATCCTACTGTATCTGCTTCCACCACCAATGCTGGTGCCGGCAGTACATTCCATGCACCCACCACTCTCAGTGTGGAAAAACTTACCCCTGACATCCCCTTGGTACCTATTTCCAAGCACCTTAAAAATATACTTTATACTTTATTGTCACCAAACAATTGATACTAGAACGTACAATCATTATAGTGATATTTGATTCTGCGCTTCCCGCTCCCTGGAGTACAAATCGATAGTAAATATTAAAAATTTAAATTGTAAATCATGAATAGAAAATAGAAAAATGGAAAGTAAGGTAGTGCAAAAAAACCGAGAGGCAGGTCCGGATATTTGGAGGGTACGGCCTAGATCCGGGTCAGGATCCGTTCACCAGTCTTATCACAGTTGGAAAGAAGCTGTTCCCAAATCTGGCTGTACGAGTCTTCAAGCTCCTGAGCCTTCTCCCAGAGGGAAGAGGGATGAAAAGTGTGTTGGCTGAGTAGGTCGTGTCCTTGATTATCCTGGCAGCACTGCTCTGACAGCGTCTAAAGTGAGTCCAAGGATGGAAGATTGGCTTGTGTGATGTGCTGCGCCGTGTTCACGATCATCTGCAGCTTCTTCCGGTCTTGGACAAGACAACTTCCATACCAGGTTGTGATGCACCCTAGAAGAATGTTTTCTACAGTGCATTTATAAAACTTCATGAGGGTTTTAGGGGACAGGCCAAATTTCTTTAGTTTTCTCAGGAAGTAAAGGCACTGGTGGGCCTTCTTCGCAGTGGACTCTGCTTGGTTTGACCAAGTCAGGTCATTTGTGATATTGACCCCGAGGAACTTAAAGCTTTTGACCTGTTCTACTTACGCACCACCGATATAAATTGGGTCGTGCGGTCCGCTACTCCTTCTGAAGTCAACAACCAATTCTTTCGTCTTGCTGACGTTGAGGAATAGGTTATTGTCTTCGCACCATGCCACCAGGTTCTTAATTTCCTCTCTGTACTCAAACTCATCATTACCCGAGATACGGCCTACAATTGTTGTGTCATCAGCAAACTTATATACTGAGTTTGATGGAAACTTGGCTACACAATCATGGGTGTACAGTGAGTACAGCAGGGGGCTCAGTACACAGCCTTGTGGGGCACCGGTGCTCAGAGTGATTGTAGAGGAGAGCTTGTCCCCTATTTTTACAGCCTGGGTCCTGTCTGTAAGGAAGTTGAAGATCCAGCTACAGATCTGAGTGCTAAGGCCCAGGTTCTGGAGCTCAGGAGTCAGTTTATTTGGGATGATGGTATTAAAGGCAGAGCTGTAGTCAATGAAAATGAGCCTTGCATATGCGTCTTTATTCTCCAGGTGCTCTAAGGAGGAATGTAGGGCCAGAGAGATGGCATCTGCCATTGACCTGTTGCTCCAGTAGGCGAATTGCAAAGCGTCGACGAAGGGTCTCGGCCTGAAACGTCGACTGCACCTCTTCCCAGAGATGCTGCCTGGCCTGCTGCGTTCACCAGCAACTTTGATGTGGGAGGTTGACTGGTAGGCTGTGGTTGATGTGTGTCATAACCAATCTCTCGAAGCACTTCATAGCAATTGATGTCAGAGCCACAGGTCGATAGTCATTCAGGCATGCCACCTTGCTCTTCTTCGGCACTGGGATTATCGTTGTCTTCTTAAAACACGAGGGGATCTTAGACTGAAGCAAGGAGCAGTTGAAGATGTCAGCAAACACTCCAGCTAGATCGCTTGCACAGGCCCGGAGAACCCGTCCCAAGACGCCATCTGGGCCCATCACCTTCCTTGGATTTATCTTCAGGAAGGCCCTTCTAACGTCCTCCTCGGTGACGATGAATCTTGATGCCACCAGGTCCGGTTCATCTGGAGGGAGTGGAATGCTCCTCTTCTGTTCGAATCTTGCGTAGAATACATTAAGTTCGTCGGGAAGAGAAGCACCACAGTTATTGATATTCCCAGCCTTTACTTTGCACCTGGTGATCTCATTTTGACCCTGCCATAGTCTACTGGCATCCGTTTGATTAGCCTGGGCTTCCAACTTAGCTCGATATTGCCTCTTGGCGCCCTTAATTGCTTTCCGGAGTTCACGCCTGGATTCCGTGTAGTGACTGGTATCCCCGGACCTAAAAGCCACAGCTCTAGCCTTTAAAAGGGACTTGACCTCATAATTCATCCAAGGTTTCCGGTTAGAGAATACCTGGATCGTCTTGCAAGACACACAGTCCTCTGTGCATTTCCAAATAAAGTTCGTGACAGCTGAAGCATACTCATTGAAATTAGCTGCCGAGTCCTTGAATACTAACCAGTCCACCAATTCAAAGCAGTCACGGAGGACCTCATCCGTTTCCTCCGTCCAACGCGACACTACTTTTGACACCATGATCTCCCGCTTCAGTTTCTGTTTGTAAGCCAGGAGGAGGAGTACGGCCTGATTGTCCGATTTTCCAAAGTGAGGTCATGGGACGGAATGGTAGGCATCCTTGACTGCTGTGTAGCAGTGGTCAAGTATATTCGGGCCTCTAGTGGAGCAGGAGACATGTTGGTATAATCTTGGCAGCGCCTTACTGAGGTTGGCCTGGTTAAAGTCCCCGGCTGTAATGAGCAAAGCCTCCAGATACCTGGTCTCAAGTTCGCTGGTGTTGGCATACAGTATGTTCAGAGCACACCCCAAGTCTGCCTAGGGGGGAATGTAGACCGCTGTCGGTATGACCGAGGTGAATTCCTGTAGCAGATATTAGGGACAACACTTCACCGACAGGTGTTCCAGGTCCGGGCTACAGGAGCTTGTCAGTGCCACTGTGTCCGAGCACCACGCAGTGTTGATCAGTAGGCAGACACCACCTCCCCTCGTCTTGCCTGAAGACACCATGCGATCCATCCGATGGATCGAAAATCCCTCCGGTTGGATGGCACAGTCGGGGGTGGCAGGGGAGAGCCAGGTGTCAGTGAAACAGAATACACAGCAATTCTGCATCTCCCTGCAGTAGGTGAGTCTCCCTTTAAGGTCATCCACCTTGTTCTCTATGGCTTGTACATTAGCTAGTAGGATGGTGGGCATAGGGACCCTGAAGCCCCTCAGCTTCAATCTGAGCAGCAGCCTGGCTCTGTGTTAGCCATTTCAGCCCTGGGAATAAGCCTCTGGCTATCCACACGATCAATGCCCTTCATCAGCTTATACACCACTATCAGGTGACCTCTCATCCTCTGTCGTTCCAAGGAGAAAAGGCCAAGTACACTCAACCTATTCTCATAAGGTACGCCCTCCAATCCAGGCAATATCCTTGTAAATCTCCTCTGCACTCTCTCTATAGTATCCTCATCCTTCCTGTAGTGATGTGACCAGAACTGAACACAGTACTTCACGTGGGGTCTGACCAGGGTCTTATATATAGGTATCCGTTAGTCTCATGAGACCATGGATTTGCGCCTTGGAAGGTTTCCAGGAGGCAGGCCTGGGCAAGGTTGTATGGAAGACCAGCAGTTGCCCATGCTGCAAGTCTCCCCTCTCCACGCCACCGATGTTGTCCATGGGAAGGGCATTAGGACCCATACAGCTTGGCACCGGTGTCGTCGCAGAGCAATGTGTGGTTAAGTGCCTTGCTCCAGGACACACACACTGCCTCAGCCAAGGCTCGAACTAGCAACCTTCAAATCACTAGACGAACGCATTAACCACTTGTCCACGTGCCAACACAAGGTCTTATATAGCTGTAGCATTACCTCATGGCTCTTGGAACTTGATGAATGCCAACACACCATACTTCTTAATACTTCTTAATACCATCATACTTCATTGTCAACCTCTGCAGCAGCCTTGAGGGTCATATTAACACCGACCTCAACATCTTTCATTTGTATCTTACCATTTATATTATATTCTGTCTTCAAATTGTACTTGGGGTACTTGGAGACGAACGATTATACAAGTCAAAGTCAGCGTGGTTTCTGTGAAGGGGAATCTTGCCTGACAAATTTGGAGTTCTTCGAGGAAGTAACAAGCAGGGTGAGCAAAGGAGAGGCAGTGGATGTCATTTACTTGGATTTGCAGAAGGCATTTAATAAGGTGCCACACATGAGGCTGCTAAACAAGATAAAATCCCATGGTAGTAAAGGAAAGATACTTACAAGGATAGCAGAATGGCTGACAGGTAGGAGGCAGCGAGCAGGAATAAAGGTTAGCTGCTGATGAATAGTGGTGCTCCTCAGGGGTGAGTATTGGGAATGCTACTTTTCATGTTGTTCGTCAATGATTTGGATCATGGAATTGAAGGCTCTGTAGCAAAGTTTGCAGATGATTTAGCAATATGGTCCAGGTGCAGGTCAGTGGGACTAGGCAGAAAAAGGATTCGGCACAGCCAAGAAGGGCCAAGAGGCCTGTTTCTGTGCTGTAATGCTTCTATGGTTTCTATGATACAAAAGTGGAAAGGTAGGTAGTGCTGAGGAAGCAATGCAATTACAGCAGGACTTAGACAAATTTGTAAAATGGGGAAAAAGGTGGCAGATGGAATGCAGTGTTGGGAAATGAATGATAATGCATTTTGGTAAAAGGAACAATAGTGAGGACTATTATCTCAATGGGGAGAAGGTGTAAACATCAGAAGTGCAATGGGAGTTAGTCCTTGTGCAAGACTTTCAGGAGGTTAATTCACAGGTTGAGTCTGTGGTAAAGAAGGCAAATGCAATGTTGGCATTTATTTCAAGGGGAATAGAAAATAAAAAGCAAGGCAATAACGCTGAGCTTCTATAAGACACTAGTCAGGCCACACTTGGAGTATTATCAACAGTTTTGGGCCTAAGAACTCAAAAAAGGATACCTTGAAAAGAGTCCAGAGGAGGTTTACGAAGATGATTCCAGGAATAAAGGGGTGAACTTATGAGGAGCATTTGGCAGTTTTGGGCCTGTACTCGCTGGAATTTAGGAGGATGCAGAGGGATCTAATTGAAACCTACTGAATGTTGAAAGGACTAGACAGGGTGGATGTGGAGAGGATGTTTCCTATGCTGGGGGTATCCAGATCTACAGAGCACAGCCTCAAAATTGAGAGGTGACGCTTTAGAACAATAGTAAGGAGAAAGTTTTTTAGTCAGAGACTGTGGTGGAAGCAAAGATTGCCACAGACTGCAGTGAAGGCCAAGTCCGTGAGTATATTTAAGGTGGCAGTTGATTGTTTCCTGATCGGTCAGGGCATCAAAGGATATTGCGAGAAGGCAGGTGCATGGGATTGAGTGGGATCCGGGATTTGCCATAATGGAATGGTGGAGCAGACCTGGGAGGCTGAATGGCCTAATTCTGCTCCTATATCTTATGGTCTTAAGTTTTTACTCACAATTCTTCATCTATATATGCGATCAGGGATGCAATGATGAAACTGTGTCACGATGTCTCAAGATATACCTTCATCATCTGAATTGGTAAACACCCCAATACAAATCATTACTCATTCACAGATTTAGTTTGTTCTGAAATTGATAAAACTAAATATGTGATATGGTGCTATCTGTTCATTAGGTTCTCCTTCAAGAATTCAGCTTTATTTACGTAATGAGGCTAAATTTCAAAAGCAGAGTGCAAGTCACTTTCATGACAAGATTGGTCATTCAGCATTAATGATTCGAGAAAGAATTTCCAAAGGCCAGCTCGAAATTTGTGCCATTACATGGCTTGATAGATCTCTGGGTAGAATGAAGGGATAACTAATGACCACAAAATAGGGACAAAGGTCTGTGTGTATCGCTGACCTTTACAAAAATAAAGCTTAACCTTAGAAAAGGAAGAGTCCATGCTGATGTCTTTGGCCTAGGGATGAGGACCAAACTTAATCACATTGAAATATGTTGGTAATACAATATTATTCCTTTCAAGGAACACAGAATATCGAACATAGAACAGTATAGCACAGTATGGACCATTTGGCTCGCAATGTTGTGCTGACCACTATAGGCCTTCACCATGATCAATCTAACTCTTCCCTCCTACACAGCCCATAACCCTCCATTTTTCTTGCATCCATATGCTTAAGAGCCTTTTTAAATGTCTCTATTGTATCAACCTTTACCACCACACTAGGCAGTGTGTTTGAGGCACCAACCACTCTCTGGGTTTTAAAAAAATCAACTATGTATCTTCACCCTTAGATCCTTCTGTTCCCCCACTCTGCTGAGAATCCTCCCATTAACTGTGTATCCAACCTTCAAGTTTGACCTTCTAAAGCGTATCACTTCATAATTTTCTGGACTAAACTCCATCTGCTCAACTCTGCGTCCTGTCTATATCGTGTTGTAACCTACAGCAACTTTCGGCACTATCCACAATATCTTCAAACTTCATGTCATCTGCAAACTTACTAACTCACCCCTCTAGTTCCTCATCCATGTCATTTATAAAAATCAGAAAGAGCAGGGGGATCTCAGAACAGATCCTTTTGGAACACTATGAGTCATTGACATCCAGACAGAATACACTCCATCTACTACCACCCCCTGCTAATTCCAAATCCACGCAGCCAGTTTTCTACGTGTCCCGAGCCTCATTGCAATGAGGTCGAAGAGGACACTATCAAAATCAATAACTTCATATTTACCCAATTTGTACTCCATTTGCAACATTGTTGCCCATTACTAAATCTGTCCAAATCTCTTTGTAACCCCCTTAACTTTTTTTTAGGTTATGAGAACACTCAGTCCTCTTTTATTGTCATTTAGAAATGCATACATTCATTAAGAAATGATACAACGTTTCTCCGGAGTGATATCACAGAAAACAAGACAGACCAAAGACTAACATCGACAAAATCACATAATTATAACATATAGTTACAGCAGTGCAAAGCAATACCATAATTTGATAAAGAACAGACCATAGGCACAGTAAAAAAAGTTCTCAAAGTCCCGAGTCAATCGACTCCCGAGTCCCCGATAGCAGGCGGCAAGAGGGAGAAACTCCCTGCCATAAACCTCCAGGCACCGTCAACTTGCCGACCCCAGCCGACCCTGAGCCCATTTGTTCGAAAACTCCGAGCTCCCGAGCAGCCTCTCCAATACAGCCTCCCGAGCGCCATCCTCTGCCGAGCGCCTTCGACCTCTCCCCGGCCGCTGAAACACGCAAAGCCGAGGATTTCGAGACCTTCAGCTACAGAGATTCCGGTTACCACACAGTAACAGCGGTAGCAAAGCAGTCATTTCAGAAGTTTTCCAGATATTCCACTGTGCTCTCACATCTGTCTCCATCAAATCAGGATTGTGCATGATCCCCTACTTGACAAATTAGAGATATTCATCACCGAAGTGGCCGCACGCGCTGTCATCGTGCCGCCATCTTCTCCCCCCCTCATAATTACTTTCTTAACTAGCTTTGCTTATCATAGCTTTTTATTTGGTACCTCTATCAAAGTTATTTCCAAAAATTATAAAAAGATTGAGATCTCAGAACTTATTTCAGCAGCACTTCATTCATTACATTTTGCTAACCAGAAGTACCGTTCATTTATGCTTCTGTTTAGTTCCCAACTGGCCTACACAATGTTCTTTTCATGTTAGTACCTTACTGCGTACCTCATCAAACCCTAGATGTGCCACATTACCAAATGCTCTCTGGAGATTTATAGTACCATAACCAGTTCATTTTCATGATACTTAATTTAAAAGGTTCAATAAACCAGTCAAATGTAATTTTCCCTTCTCACATCCATGTAGACTTTACCTGATTACCTTGAATCTTTCTAAATACACTGTTGTAATATCTTTAATAATAATTTCCATTATTTTCCATATGGTGCTGATGTGCCCGTAGTTCCTTACTTTCTGTTTTCCTCCATTTTTGGATAAAGTAGATTCTTTCATTATTTTCCCATCTTCCTGACCCTTTTCTAAATCAAGAGAACTAAATCAAGAAAATTAAAACCAAAGTATTTTCTATCTCACCAGCAACATACTTTACAATCCTCAAATGAGCTGCATCAAAGTTCATAGACTTGTCATCTAACAGCTCTTGTAACTTATTCAGAACCACTGCCTGTCTGTAATATCCCCAAGTTCCTCACTCCTTTTCAATTCCTGATTGATAGTTATTTTTGGAATGTTACATGTATTAAACAAGATGCTAATTACCTAGTTTAGTTCTTTTGCCACCTTCTTGTTTCCCATTATTAATTTCATAACTTCACTTACTAACTCATTAACTGTTTTCATTTTTGAATGAAACTCTTATCATCTGTTTTTATATTTTATCCCAAGTATTCTTCCTTATTAATCTTTGAGATAGTATTTGATCTTTATATATTCTTATCTGATTCCTAAGGCTATTATATGCTTTTCCTTTAAATTTAATAACATCTTTAACTTTTTTAAAAATAGACAAAGATGGTCTGTAATCAACTATGTCACCTGTAAAAATGGAATTGTTTATTACCTGGAGACAGCCTGTATTCTTATTTCTATTTGCGTCATCATCGTTTCCTTCCTAATGTCAATTTGTTTCACATCCTCTGTTACCCTATGTCCTTGGCCCATCCATACATCTGGGAGATTGCTTATGTCTTCCCTAGTGAAGACAGATCCAAAGTACTTATTAAATTCGTCTGCCATTTCTCTGTTTCCCATAACAATTTCTCCCAGTTCATTCTTCAAGGGCCCAACATTGTTCTTAACTATCTTCCTTCTCTTCACATACCTAAAAAAACTTTTGCTATCCTCCTTTATATTCCTAGCTAGCTTGCGTTCATACCTCATTTTTCTCCCCGTATTGCCTTTTTAGTTAAGTTCTGTTTCTCCTTAAAAATTTCCCAATCATCAGCCTTCCCACTCACCTTAGCTCTGTTATACTTCTTTTTTAATGCTATGCTATCTCTGACTTCCTTTGTCAACTCCTGTGGCCACTTTCCCCCCTTTGAATCCTTCCTTCTCCGGGGGATGAACTGATTTTGCACCTTGTGCATTATTCCCAAGAATACCTGCTGTTTCACTGTCTTTTCTGCTAGGATATCCGACCAGTCAACTTTGGCCAGCTCCTCCCTCATGGCTCCATAGTCTCCTTCATTCAACTGCAATACTGACACTTCTGATCTGCCCTTATCCCTCTCAATTTGCAGATAAAAACTTATCATATTATGGTCACTACCTCCTAATGGCTCCTTTACTTCAAAATCACTTATCAAATCCTGTTCATTGCACAACACTAAATCCAGAATAGCCTTATCCCTGGTTGGCTCTCATACAAGCTGCTCCAAAAATGCATCCCGTAGGAACTCTACAAACTCCCTATCCTGGGGTCCAGTACCAACCTGATTTTCCCAGTTCACCTGCATGTTGAAATCCCCCATAACTACTGCGACATTTCCTTTGCCACATGCCATTGTTAACTCCCTATTCAACTTGCACCCAATATCCATGCTACTGTTTGGGGGCCTGAAGGTAACACTTATTAGGGTCTTTTCGCCCTTACTGTTCCTCAGTTCTATCCACACTGACTCTACTTCTCCTGATTCTATGTCCCCCCTTGCAAGGGACTGAATCTCATTCCTCACAAACAGGGCCACCCCACCCCTTCTGCCCACCTTTCTGTCCCTTCAACAGCGCGTATACCCTTGTACATTCAATTCCCAGGTCTGATCCCCCTGCAGCCATGTCTCCGTTATCCCAACAACATCATAGTTACCCATTCGCACCTGAGCTTCAAGCTCATCCGCCTTATTTCTGACACTTCGTGCATTCAGATATAGAATTTTTAACCCATTTCTCCTCTCCTTGTTTAAATCGCTGCCTATTGTGCATAACCCAACTCCCCGAACTCTCACCGGGCTATACGCCCCTTGAATTTTGTTGGCCTTCTTAAACTTACTTACTCTTTCTGCACATTTAACTCCATGCTCCGTCAGACCATCCCTCTGCACATGTATCCTCCTTATCACTTGTTCCGCCTCACCTTTCTCTACTTCACACTTAATATTCCGGAACCGTGTAATCCCCACCTGTCCTTTATACTTCATCTTGCTATCCTCTCTCACATTCTGGATCCCTGCCCCCTGCAAATTTAGTTTAAACCCCCCCAAGCAGCACTAGCAAACTTTCCTGCAAGAATGTTAGTACCCCTCCAGTTCAGGTGTAAACCGTCCCGTCGGAACAGATCCCACCTTCCCTGGAACAAAGCCCAATTATCTAAAAACCTGAAGCCCTCCCTCCTGCACCATCCTCTCAGCCACGTATTGATCTGTATAATCCTTCTGTTCCTCGCCTCACTCGCACGTGGCACAGGTAGCAATCCTGAGATTCCTGGAGGTCCTGCCCTTCAGCTTCGCACCTAACTCCCTGAACTCACTACGCAGGACCCCCTCACTCTTCCTACCCAGGCCGTTGGTCCCTACATGGACCACAACATCTGGATTCTTGCCCTCCCTCTCGAGAATAACCTGCACCCGGCACCAGGGAGGCAACATACCACCCGAGACTCCCAATCTCCCCCACAAAATCTCCTATCTGACCCCTTGACTATAGAATCCCCTATCACTACCGCTGTCCTCTCTTCCCTTCTGAGTTGAGGGTCCAACCTCAGTGCCAGAGACAGGACCACTGCAGCTTGTTCCTGGTAGGTCATCCCCACCAACAGTATCCAAAACGGTATACTTATTGTTGATGGGAATAGCCACATGGGTGCTCTGCACTCTCTACCTGCTCCCCCTCCACCTCCTGACAGTCACCCAGTTGCCTACCTCTCGTCTTTTCGGTGTGACTACCTCCCGATAACTCTTATCTATCTCTGTCTCTGCCTCCCGAATGATCCATAGTTTATCCAGCTCCAGCTCCAATTCCCTAACTCACTCTGATAGGAGCTGCAGCTGGATGCACCTTCTGCAGGTGTGGTCATCAGGGACAACGGCGTTGACCCTGGCCTCCCACATACTGCATACGGAGCACACCACTGCTCTAACTATCTCCCCCATTACCTGATCCCAGATTAATCAGAATAAATGAAAAAGTACCTATCGACCTTACCTTTTTTCCTCAGCAAGCACGTACTCAGGCTCACTGATTACCTCTCATCGAAGACCCTCTTACGCCGAAGCCCACTGAGCCAAAGCCCAGCACTCTGCTCCCATGCACTCCGCTGCCCGCACCTGAAACTGGGCCTCTTTTTAAACTCCACGCTCGCCGCTGACATCACCCGTGCCTGCGCAGTTTTACCTTCCTCCTCAGGTAATGCCTAGGTAGTCCCGATCTTCCTCAGCCTATCTACAACAGCTGATCCTCTGATCCTCCGATCTCCAGTCATCCCTCGACCTCGAGCACTCCTTGCTCCCACACCGACGCTGCCCGTGCCTGAAAGTGGGCCTCATCTTGACCTCATCTAATCCTACTTCAAAGCAGTAGGGCAACTCACTGTGTTTCATGCATTGTGATACTTCCAGGTTGGTTTAGAAGACATTGCAGTACCTTACAGATTGCTGTCTGCTATCGCATGAGCAAGATAAGGGATCTTATCGATTCTCGGTCTTGAGTGAGAAATGCAGGAGGAATAAGCATAAGCCATTACAAGAACTGCAAAGACACTTGCTTCTGTGTCAATTTGTGGTGGTGAGCCAACTCAAAGTACATATCAGTTGAAAGAGATTCTATTTTTATCAGTGTCCAGCTGATAAGTGACTGCAAAAATTGATATATCAGTTCAATATCCTGGCAACAACTATATTGTAACTCACTCCGCCACCTGTGGTTCGTCCACTATTACCAGCCAAAGAGGTGTTACTGGATGCTCTGGGTTTATGCACTAATTATATGGTTCAAGAATAATTCTCCAGCTCAACGGCTTTAGAATGCTTTTGTATTCAACAGTGTGTGCCTCAAGATGTACACTGTGCAACCTCCTGAGCGTGAGTGCTCAAAGACATGAGGGCTGGGGTATAGGCAGGCAGCTCCAAACAGAAATTAGGGGGTAAGATGGAATCAGAAAACAGAAGGCAGCATCAATAGCCCTTCTCAAGTTTGACCTCAAGCACCTTTCTTTGCCAGTAACTATGACTCTATATTTTCACTCATCCACAGTTCTATATCTTTCATTTCCTGTCACTAAGCATCACAATATTTACTTAGCTATTGTAGATACTGAAATAAATAAGTATTCCAAATCAAATTTAGAAATATGAATATTCACAATTGTTAAAATTGACGATTATGCAATCTTATGGATGCCTTCTCCATTCTTGCGTGCCTAAGTTCTCTGGCCTGATACTCCTTCAGTGGCTGAGACAGCACTGGAGCAGAGGTGGCTGATTTATATGGCAGACAGCTTTGCAGGATAGCCATGAGCACCTATGATCCTTGCAAGTCTTGCTTCAGAATTGACTCCCAGCTCTACATGCTGACTCTTTCTCCTTCCCTCATGAAGTGAGAACAGACATAGTTTGTGGTGTATTGCTATAGTTTCCTCACAAGTTCTAATGTAGATGCTTTGCTCTCCAGCTAAACTTGTGGGATATCAAAGCCATTGCCCTCAATCCTCACTATAAACTCCATTCTCTGGGTAGGGTTTGCATCTTTTCCCTGGAAACTGTTAAAACTGAATGAGTGTTGAATTAGACCATGTGATGTGCTTTTGACCACACACCTGTGCCACCTCTGATACTTCTGATTTTCATTTCTATAGTATTGCTGTCATCCACATCCCCCATCTCCAACACATAATATTGAAATACTCACAGATTGCCTGCAAATTCACATTATATATATGGTTGGTGTTTCCATTTCCACAAAACTTGGCTGCTCCTGACTTACGGAATTCTGTTCATCTTTCAGTTTAATGTCTCTAAGTTAAAATCTTATCCTTGCAAATCTTTCCATAACCTTGTCCTTCCTTACCTCATTACTTCATTAATATCTTCCAGCAGTACAGTCAGGCGACACTCTTAATTATCCTCAATTTTAATCACCCTGCAGTTAGATATAATGCATTCACATATCAAGACCTTGAGTTTCGGAATTACCTCAGTAAACATTTCCACTTCTCCATCTCCTTAAAACCTTTCTTAAAAATTAACTGTATGAAAAGATTTTAGCTATCTACCCTGGTATCTCATACTGCGACTCTGCACCAATTGATCATTTGAAATAATTTTCATTGAAGTGATTTTTGTCGCGACTGGAGTCCCAGTAATTTTGCTATTCATATCTTTCATCATTGAGAGCTGATGAATGAAGAGTTTGCTCTTTCTCATCAGTAATTTTCCACCCAGATGTATTGCAGGCATTAACTGAATATCAAATGATAACCACCTGCCTGATGAGTCAATAGAAAAAATTAATATATTTCACAATGCAATTGTCTATCATTAATTAGAATACTCTGTTCACAGGATTAACCTTTCTCACAAGATAATTGAATCTTAAATTAGCTTTACATCTTTAGAACATCAACAATGGTTGCAAAAAAAATTATATAATTTCCTTGCCAACTTTTATTTAGTAGAAGTTCAAAGTTCAAAGTAAATTTACTATCAAATTATGTATACGTCACCATTTTCTACTCTGAGATTCATTTTCTTGTAGGCATTTACAGTAGAACAAAGAAATGCAATATAATTAATGACAAACTAAACACAGAGACTGACAAACAACCAATATGCAAAATAACATGAACTGTGCAAATACAAAAAAGGGCAATTAAATAAATAAATAATAATAATAATAATAAGTAAGTGAATATATAAGGTCAAACTGGCCAGGATTTAGAAGATGTTCATACATAAATGTATAGGGGCTTTGTGGGAATTTTACAGACTTCAATAATCATAATATTAGTGTAAGTAATTGCAGTTTTAAAGTAATTGGTTTATTTGAAAATTTCTTATGTGCTGGGCTGAACCATTGTGACATTTTGCTAATAGGGAGGAGCTATCACCTTAGTTTGCATCTAGAATTCAAAATTTTAGTAATCTTGAAATCTAAGTGAGTTAATGTGCTTCCAAATGGTATAGGAACATAGAAAATAGGTGCAGGAGTAGGCCATTCGGCCCTTCGAGCCTGCACCGCCATTCATTATGATCATGGCTGATCATCCAACTCAGAACCCCGCCCCAGCCTTCCCTCCATACCCCCTGACCCCCGTAGCCACAAGGGCCATATCTAACTCCCTCTTAAATATAGCCAATGAACTGGTCTCAACTGTTTCCTGTGGCAGAGAATTCCACAGATTCACCACTCTCTGTGTGAAGAAGTTTTTCCTAATCTCGGTCCTAAAAGGCTTCCCCTCTATCCTCAAACTGTGGCCCCTCGTTCTGGACTTCCCCAACATCGGGAATAATCTTCCTGCATCTAGCCTGTCCAATCCCTTTAGGATCTTATACGTTTCAATCAGATCCCCCCTCAATCTTCTAAATTCCAACGAGTACAAGCCCAGATCATCCAGTCTCTCTTCATATGAAAGTCCTGCCATCCCAGGAATCAATCTGGTGAATCTTCTTTGTACTCCCTCTATGGCAAGGATGTCTTTCCTCAGATTAGGAGACCAAAACTGCACACAATACTCCAGGTGTGGTCTCACCAAGGCCTTGTACAACTGCAGTAGTACCTCCCTGCTCCTGTACTCGAATCCTCTCGCCATAAATGCCAGCATACCATTCGCCTTTTTCACCGCCCGCTGTACCTGCATGCCCACTTTCAATGACCGGTGTATAGTGACACCCAGGTCTCGTTGCACCTCCCCTTTTCCTAATCGGCCACCATTCAGATAATAATCTGTTTTCCTATTTTTGCCACCAAAGTGGACAACTTCACATTTATCCACATTAAATTGCATCTGCCATGAAATTGCCCACTCACCCAACCTATCCAAGTCACCCTGCATCCTCTTAGCATCCTCCTCACAGCTAACACTGCCACCCAGCTTCGTGTCATCCGCAAACTTAGAGGTGCTGCATTTAATTCCCTCATCCAAGTCATTAATATATATTGTAAACAACTGGGGTCCCAGCACTGAGCCTTGCGGTACCCCACTAGGCACCGCCTGCCATTCTGAAAAGGTCCCGTTTATTCCCACTCTTTGCTTCCTGTCTGCTAACCAATTCTCCACCCACACCAATACCTTACCCCCAATACCGTGTGCTTTAAGTTTGCACACTAATCTCCTGTGTGGGACCTTGTCAAAAGCCTTTTGAAAATCCAAATATACCACATCCACTGGTTCTCCCCTATCCACTCTACTAGTTACATCCTCAAAAAATTCTATGAGATTCGTCAGACATGATTTTCCTTTCACAAATCCATGCTGACTTTGTCCAATCATTTCACCGCTTTCCAAATGTGCTGTTATCACATCCTTGATAACTGACTCCAGCAGTTTCCCCACCACCAACGTTAGGCTAACCGGTCTATAATTCCCCGGTTTCTCTCTCCCTCCTTTTTTAAAAAGTGGAGTTACATTAGCCAACCTCCAATCCTCAGGAATTAGTCCAGAATCTAACGAGTTTTGAAAAATTATCACTAATGCATCCACTATTTCTTGGGCTACTTCCTTAAGCACTCTAGGATGCAGACCATCTGGCCCTGGGGATTTATCTGCCTTCAATCCCTTCAATTTACCTAACATCACTTCCCTACTAACATGTATTTCGCTCAGTTCCTCCATCTCACTGGACCCTCTGTCCCCTACTATTTCTGGAAGATTATTTATGTCCTCCTTAGTGAAGACAGAACCAAAGTAATTATTCAATTGGTCTGCCATGTCCTTGCTCCCCATAATCAATTCACCTGTTTCTGTCTGCAGGGGACCTACATTTGTCTTTACCAGTCTTTTCCTTTTTACATATCTATAAAAGCTTTTACAGTCCGTTTTTATGTTCCCTGCCAGTTTTCTCTCATAATCTTTTTTCCCCTTCCTAATTAAGCCCTTTGTCCTCCTCTGCTGAACTCTGAATTTCTCCCAGTCCTCAGGTGAGCCACTTTCTCTGGCTAATTTGTATGCTTCTTCTTTGGAATTGATACTATCCCTAATTTCTCTTGTCAGCCATGGGTGCACTACCTTCCTTGATTTATTCTTTTGCCAAACTGGGATGAACAATTATTGTAGTTCATCCATGCAACCTTTAAATGCTTGCCATTGCATATCCACCGTCAATCCTTTAAGTGTCATTTGCCAGTATATCTTAGCTAATTCACATCTCATACCTTCAAAGTTACCCCTCTTTAAGTTCAGAACCTTTGTTTCTGAATTAACTATGTCACTCTCCATCTTAATGAAGAATTCCACCATATTATGGTCACTCTTACCCAAGGGGCCTCTCACGACAAGATTGCTAATTAACCCTTCCTCATTGCTCAAAACCCAGTCCAGAATAGCCTGCTCTCTAGTTGGTTCCTCGACATGTTGGTTCAAAAAACCATCCCGCATACATTCCAAGAAATCCTCTTCCTCAGCACCTTTACCAATTTGGTTCACCCAATCTACATGTAGATTGAAGTCACCCATTATAACTGCTGTTCCTTTATTGCACACATTTCTAATTTCCTGTTTAATACCATCTCCGACCTCACTACTACTGTTAGGTGGCCTGTACACAACTCCCACCAGCGTCTTCTGCCCCTTAGTGTTACGCAGCTCTACCCATATCGATTCCACATCTTCCCGGCTTATGTCCTTCCTTTCTATTGCGTTAATCTCTTCTGTAACCAGCAACGCCACCCCACCTCCCCTTCCTTCATGTCTATCCCTCCTGAATATTGAATATCCCTGAACGTTGAGCTCCCATCCCTGGTCACCCTGGAGCCATGTCTCTGTGATCCCAACTATATCATAATCATTAATAACAATCTGCACTTTCAATTCATCCACCTTATTACGAATGCTCCTTGCATTGACACACAAAGCCTTCAGGTGCTCTTTTACAACTCTCTTAGCCCTTATACAATTATGCTGAAAAGTGGCCCTTTTTAATGCTTCCCCTGGATTTGTCGGCCTGCCACTTTTACTTTCCTCCATAGTACTTTTTGCTTCTACCCTCACTTTACACCCCTCTGTCTCTCTGCACTGGTTCCCATCCCCCTGTTGTGAACTAATCTGATAAGGCACCACATAAAAGTTGATGGAAAAAACAGCATCTGTAGCAACTCAGACAGAAGACTGTTTAAGTAACAGGAAACTGAGAGCAGTAGATAAAAGCCATTTCTGAAACTGGAGGAAGGTGTACAGTGAAGCTCCCCAGGGTTCGGTTAAGAAGTTCCTAGAACTGGCTGAGCTTCTATCTAAAATGTTGGAGATGATTGAATCCCAAGAAGTAAAGACAATGGAACTTCCAACATTTTGAACTTCCAACATTTTCTTTTTTGTACATTTATATATGGACAATTATTATATCATATTTATTCTTCAAAGTTTGCTGATTGTTTAAGGCAATAGCCTGGTGCAGCCAGAAGAGCTGGTGTCTCACACCAGTCACCTGGGTTCAATCCTACCCTTTGATGCTTTCTGTATGGAGTTTGCACGTTCTCCCTGTCACTACATGGATTTTCTCCGGGCGCCCCAGTTTCTTACTGAAAATGTGCCAGTGGTAGTTTAGTTGACTGCTGTACATTGACCTTAGAATAGATCATAGAATTTGAAAGCAAATTGATGGGTAGAATTAATGAACAATGGATGTTCAATATTCCATTTGGACTCAGTGGGTCAAAGGCATGCTTTTACACCATTTGATTCCACAACTCTTTCACTTTTCTTATTAGACATAATTCCCAATTTACAGAGAATATGGAGACTTATGAACTATGAACAGAACAGTATTAGACTTCCAGGAGATTTAAAACAAACACAGAAAAAGACTCGAAACACTCAGCAAATCAGGCATCTGTGAAAAGAGGAATAAGTGTTTCCGGTTCTGATGAAGGATCCCATACCAGACGTGTCCAGTATCTGAACTATTAACTACTTCTCTCTTTCCAACTGTTGAATTCTTCCAGTATTTTGTGTTTTGTTTTTTGGATTTTTAGTCCTTGAAGTTTTTTTTTATTTTCTAGGAGATTTGAACAGTTTGGTGGAATGATTGCTTCAGATGGTTGAAAGGTCATGTCAGTAGATGTTTGTAGGAGTAATGAGAAATGTAAACTGGAGGACTTGGTTCTGACAAGGAGCATAAGGACTGAGCAGTTTCAGGTATCGCTGCATAATTCTTTGTAAGTGGTAGGGCAGGGAGAGAAAGTAGTTTTTTAAAAAAGTGCATAGAATCCTGAGCCTAATAGTAAGAGACAAGGGAAACAAAAGCAACAAAGTCACAGTTAAATTTTACAGCACTCTGTTACCACCAGAACTGGGCACTGTGCCTTCATCTGAGCATCACATTTTGGAAGAAAATATCGCAGACATGAGGAAATCTGCAGATGCTGGAAATTCAGACAACACACACAAAAAATGCTGGTGGAATGCAGCAGGCCAGGCAGCATCTATAGGAAGAGGTACAGTCGACGTTTCGGGCTGGGACCCTTCATCAGGACTAACTGAAAGAAGAGATAATAAGAGATTTGAAATCTCTTTCAAATCTCTTACTATCTATTCTTTCAGTTGACTTTCAAATCTCTTACTATCTCTTCTTTCAGTTAGTCCTGACGAAGGGTCCCAGCCGGAAACATCGACTGTACCTCTTCCTATAGATGCTGCCTGGCCTGCTGCGTCCACCAGCATTTTTTTGTGTGTGTTGTTTGGAAAAGTTATGAAGGCTTTGGAGAGATTTATTTCAGATATGAGAGGCTTTCGATATGTGGATGGACTGAAGAGGCTGGGGTTGGTCTCACTGAAAGAGGGAAGGTATTGAGGAGATTTGATTAGGATATTAAAACCATGATAGGACTGGCCAGAGTAGACAGAGCATAAATGTTTCTATTCACCGAGGGATCAAGAACCACTCGACAGAGAATAAAGGTGAAGGGCATAAGAACAAAAAGCAACATGAAGGAAACCTTATTTAAGATATAAGTGGCCAGTTGTACTACCAGGAATGGAAGTGAAGACAGATTCATTATTAATGAACCTAGTGAGTTGTTCTTGTATTGAACTGGTGTGGACTCAATGAATTGAATGATCTTCCTCTGCTCTATAACCATTCTGATTCTGCAGTCAGCACCCTCTCACAGGTCATGTTTCCATCCCACCTCTGCTGTATGATGGCCAGTACTAACTCAATCTCAATGCAGACCAGTTTAATCCTGATAATTTTTTCATCAATTATAAAACTGTTGAACAGTTCCCTAGTATGATAAGATGGACTCCTAACCACACAGCCTACCTTCTTATTGTCTACCTGCAGTGCACTTTCTCGGTAAGACCTTATTCTGCATTCCAGAATCATTTTACCTCATGCTACCTCAATGCATTGTTGTAATGAATTAATCTGTCCAAACAGTATGCAAGACAGCTTTTTCACTGTACCTATGACAATATGATCAAATCAAACCAGTCTAATTTAATTCAACCCCACCCACTTTGCTTCCAAAAAGATTCCTGCTGAAGTGGAGCTAATTGCCAGGACAAAGAGGAAACTGTTTGATCTACACTACACTCACTCCAGTACCGAGATTGCTCGAACTGCATATGATTACATTTGGAGGCTGAGTTTCAAGTAAGTATTGACTTGTCTGCAGAAATATATGAGATATACTGTGTACTGCTAAAAATCCATTAAGCAAAGTTCATCTACCAAACTGCCCCCAATCACATAGCACTTCCCTAACAATATTGATCTACAATCATTCCCTAGATAATAAGTTTCAAGAGCCAAGAAGGTAGATATTAGTGATGATACTTACTACCACCTTCAGCGGGTAGGACAATATTTGGTGGATTAAGCAAAAGAGTACTTGAGGATCAAAACTTCAAACTCACAAACTTCATGACATGTTGAGCAGTTATCATTGACCTCCTCTGAGTTTCTGAAACATGGACTTCCTACAGCCGGCATCTCAAAGCACTGGAGAGGCACCATCAAAACTATCTCTGCAAAACCCCTCCAAATCACTAGAAAGGAAACCAAGTGAACATCAGCATCCTATCATAGACCAGCATACCCACCATTGTGCTCCTTCACGAGAAGGACTGCAGTGTTACAAGTTAGCACTCATTCTACCTTCTCAGGAAGAGTTAGGAATGGGCTATAAAAATTGGTCTTGCCGCTCAGAACCTGCAAAGTGGGAGAGGAAACAATTACATCTTCAACCCCAAGCATCTGTTAAAAAAGAACATTGCATTGCAGTTAAGATTAGAATTTTTAGCAACAGCCTTAGTGGTTGTACCATCACCCTTAGACTTCCTGAAAATATTCAACTGAGTAGAGTCAGGTGAGGTCAGTACTGAGATGGCTTTGCAGATACAAAGTTTCTTGTCTGGAAAAACACAGGGAACAAGCAAACTGTCACTGCACTACTTCACTTTGCATACACTTAACAAGCAATGTACTCATGTACTGGCGAATGTAATTAAAAACAGAAATTGTTTGAAATGTTTCATAGAGATTTTGGAAATATGTTCACTGTCAAATAGTCAGAAACATGTTGCAATAAAAGTCTTAAGTAAAACAGAAAATTCTAGAAATTCTCAGCTGGTCAATATTTCTCTCTTGCCAGTTAAGCTGCTCATATTTAGGGTAGTAATGAAGCTCTTTCTTCTGTTTGTCCTTGGCCATTTTCTCTATTGTGCCCCAGACGTGATTCAGCATCCTCATTTCTGTCACCACGGTACAGCGCCAAGTTTTCTTTGGTCTTCCATGTTTCTTCTGTCCTTCAAGGGTCCGATGAAGTGCTGTCTTGATGATGGAGTTGGCCTGTCTTCTCATCATGTGCCCAATCCACCTCCAGCATTTCCTCATTAAGATGATGGTGGCCATGTCCTCTAGGTTACGTTGAGGGAGTAGGACATGGTTGGAGATCTTCCTTGGCCAGAAAATACGAAGGATCTTCTGGAGGCTTATGGTGTGGAATGACAACAACTTAGCAAGTTCTCTGCCATGGTCAAAATTTGTTGGAGGGGGAAAAAAATAACAATTGATATTGATAAACATTTATCAGCATTGGGAAAGTTTTAATGTAATTTGAGAGAGAACAAAAGAGAAGAACAGACAGCAGGAAAGATTAAACCTCAGAAAGGGATGATGCAGCTGAGTAAGTAGGTCCCTAGCTGTAATTAACAAAGATTTACTAAGAAGTGCCATAAATTAGTAGGACAAGTTGACATCTGAAATTTCTTGTAGAACTAAAACAATTGCTGGAAATGGTACATTTTAAGATCTCTGGGTTTGGTTAAATTATCTGACTTTGGTTAAATTTCAATTTTTTATTTCAATGATCCCAGGTTTGCCAGAAAAAGAAATCTGCAACATTTGAAGTAATGATGCAAAAAGTTTTCCCGAAGCAGTGATGTGTTAGCTAGGAGAAACAAAGAGAAGGATATAGTGGTAGGAGTGGGAGACTGGATGGAGTGGTGGTATGAATCAGGTTGGACATAGTGATTAGAAATTGGGACTAAGGGATGAATTTTCAGGGAAAGTCTGAGCCTGTGGGGTGTGGGCTGAGGATAGTCTCATTTAGTGCCAGTTGCTACACTCATTGAAACTATCACTTTGCTTCAGTTACTGATAGTGCAGCACAAAACCACACGGGGAAAGATTATCTTACAAAGACAGGAGAACCTCTGTGGTGCAAATAAAGCGGCGGCTGTGCGAGCCGGTCTGATGGAGATCTTCAAATATTTCCGTTTTAGAAGGCTACAACTGAAATCCACAGCTATGGCCATGGACAATACAGTAAGCAACAACGTCTTAAGGCGTTTAAAAAATCTACCGCTACTCAAAGTCGATGAATCTCGGGTGAAAGTCTACGGTCGCAAGTACGGTACCCCTTTAAAACAGCAGAAGAGAGGATGCGTGCTGGTTTAAATGTTCGTTTAAGGTGAAAAGGGTTCCGACTTCCATTATCATCTATTCTGCTGGCAAACGTTCAGTCTCTGAAAATAAAATCCGAACACCTCAGAGTAAGATTGCTGTACCAGAGGAACATGAGTGTGTTACGTTTGTTTTTGTTTCACGGAGGCTTGGATATCCCCCGCTATTCTGGACGCAGCGATACAGCTCGCTGGTTTCACAGTTCACCACCAAGATGGTACAGCTGAGTTTTTCAAGGCAGAAGAGGAGGAGGATGCTTTTTAATTAATTCTTCATTGTGCACAAACGTGGCAGTTCTTTCCCAGTCCTGCTGGCCCGACCTGCAACATCTGGCGGTCAAGTGTCGTCTGTTTCATCTTCTGCGGGAATTTTCAGCCATCATCTTGGTAGCATTCCAACTCAGGCCCGTGTCAGGCAAGCTCCAGACTAACTGAGCGACTTAATCAACAGGCATGAAATAGCACATCCTGACGCCTTTCCCGCCATTTAGGGGAATTTTAACAAGGCCAGAATGAAAAAGTCCCTAGATAATTATCACACAAATATCACTTGTGGGAACAGTTAACACACTGGACAACAATTATACTACCATCAAGAACGCCTACTATGCCATCCCACACCCACACTTGGGACAGTCTGATCACCTAGTAGCTGCACTCCTACTCCCTGAGGACAGGCAGAGACTGAAGACAGCAGCACCAGTAGAGAGGATCAAGAAGGAATGGACAAGAAAGGTCAGAGAAGCATTTACAGGACTGCTTTGAGTTGATGGACTAGACAGTATTCAGGGATTCATCTTCGAGTCTGAAAGAATAGACCACAGTTATCACTGGCTTTATTAAAACCTGTGTGGATGAGTGCATATCTACAAGAACATACTGTACACATCCAAATCAAAAAGCTTGGGTGAGCCAGGAGATTTGTAGTCTGCTGAGGGCTAGAAATGTGGCATTCAAGTCTGGTGATCCAAGACAATACAAGAAGGCCAGGTATGACTTACAGAGAGCTATCTCAAGAGCAAAAGAACAATTCTGATTGAGTTTAGAGGTGGAATCAGATGTACGTCAGCTCTGTCAGGCTTTGCAGGCCAGTACTTCCTACAAAGCGAACGCTAACATCATGAACGGCAGTGATGTTTCATTCCCAGATGAGCTCAATGCCCTTTATGCATGCTTTGAGAGGAAGAATGAAACTACAGCTATGAGGAAAGGCAGCGTCCGGTGACCCTGTGATCTCTGTCTTGGAGACCGATGTCAGAACATCTTTCAGGAGAATAATCCCTCGCAGGGTGATATACCCCAGTGGTGTACCTGGTAGGGCTCTGAAAACCTATGGGTATGCTCAAGGAATATTTCAGTCTCATGCTGCTATAGTCGGAAGTTCCCACCTGCTTCAAAGAGCAGCAATCATACCAGTACCCAAGAGGAGCAGAGTGAGAGGGCTTATACAGCTATCGTCCAGTAGCACTCACATTTACGGAAATGAACTACTTTGAGAGGTTTGTTAAGGCTAGAAACAACTCTTGTGTCAGCAAGGACCTGGACCCACTACAAATTGCCTATCACCACAATAGGCCTACAGTGAAAGCGATCTCATTGGCTCTTCACACATCTTTGGATCACCTGGACAATATTGCTACTTACGTCAAGATCCTATTTATTGACTACAACTCAGCATTTAACACAATCATTCCTAAAGTTCCGATTAAGAAGCTCTATATCCCTCTCTGCAATTGGATCATCAGCTTCCTCACTGGAAGTCCAAAGTCTATGTGGATTGGAAATAACATCTCGAACACTGCCACACCTCAAGGGTGTGTACTTAGCCCACTGCTCAATTCTCTCTACACCCATGACTGTGCGGATAAGCACAGCTCAAATGCAACCTACAAATTTGCTGATGACACAACTATTGTTAGCAGAATTTCAGGGGTAACAAGAAGGCGTACAGAAGTGAAATAGGTCAGCTGGTTGATTCATATCACAACAACTTTGAAATCAGCATCAGTAAGACCAAAGAACTGACTGTGGACTTTAGAAAGGGTAGAACAAGGAAGCACACACCCGTCCTCATCGAGGGATCAGTACTGGAAAGGGTGAGCAATTTCAAGTTCCTGGTTTTGACACCTCTAACGACCTATCCTGGGCCATACATATGAATACAGTTACAAAAAAGGTAAGGCAGCAGATATATTTCATTAGGAGTTTGAGGAAATTTGGTATGTCACCAAAGACACTCACAAATTTCTAGAGATGTACTATGGAGAGCATTCTAACTGGTTTCATCACAGGGGTGGAAGGTCCTATTCCACACTGTATCTCAATAAAAAATAAAATATAAAAACAAAAATTGAGAGCCTACTGGATTCAGGGCAGTTTAGCAAACTAGATTCAAAATCGACTTAGTGATAGGAACCCGGGAGGGACAGTTGAGGGTTGTTTTGATGATTGTAAGCCTATGACCATGGGGATTGGTGCGAGGACACTTACTGTTTGTTATTTACATTAATCATCTGGATGTGAATCTGAAAAAATATGATCAGTAAAGGTGCAGATGACGTTAAGACTGATGGTGCTCTTATTACTAAGGAGGGTGGTCATCAGCTTTTGACCAGATGGGAAGAGCAAAAGCCTCCACAGATGCAGCCTAACCCACTGAGTTCTACCAGCAATTTATTTTTTGCCCAGGTTTCAGACGTGAAGACATTAGAATTTTATAATTGTTAGCTCCTAATGCCTTCTCTGCTAAACTGTCTATAAACTATACCCCACTGCCTAAATCATCCTCAACAGGACGGGCAATTTCAAATGTATGAGCATGTATTGAATGGATATTCTGTTATTAGTAAAGGATCTCGTGCATACAGTTCAATTAATATTGTCAAAGGAAGCCTTGATTGAAGAAACTCAGTTAAGAAGTTGTGAGTATTCAAAGCTTCATTGAACACACATCTTACTTTGTATATATATATTGTGTTACTCTCTTACAGCTTGGCAGTTCAGAAGAAATGTGGTGCAATATTACAGAGATTAAGAGCGTGCAGTTGATTCAGTTTTACATGTACATCCCAATATTTCTACTGGGATTACCGTTCAACGCAATGGCCCTGTGGGTGTTCTGCTGGAAGCTCAGGAAGTGGACGGAGACCACAATTTACATGACCAGCCTGGCTGTGGCTGATACCCTGGTGCTTCTATCTTTACCTTTCAAGCTATACAGCTACAAGCATGACTGGAATCTCGGATTAGGCTTCTGCGCATTTCTTGAATGTCTTTATTTTCTGAACATGTATGTGAGTATCTACATCACTGTCTGCATATGCGTGGATCGATACATTGCAATAAAGTACCCATTAAATGCAGTTCGTTACAGGTCACCAGTGAAAGCTGCGATTGCATGTGGTGTAACCTGGACTTTGGTGTGTCTGATAAGAATTCCCCTGCAAATACATTCCACCATAGAAGCTCAAAACCAAAACCAGCGCCAATGCTTTGTCAATAGGTCCCAGCACCCTCCCAGCTCCTGGATTGTCATTGTCATTGAGCTGGTTGGATTTATAATTCCCGCTATCATTTTGAGTTTCTGCTCATTTCAGATTATCACAACACTTCACAAAAGAAAAATGGAATCTTATGGAAGTATTCGGTTTAGCAAAACCATAGTAATCATTGCTACAACCCTGACCAGTTTTTTCATTTGCTATTTGCCCTTTCATATAGGATATTTTCTTCAATTTGTGTTTGAGAGCTCAGAACAAAATTGTGTAAAGCAGAATATTGTTCGCACTTTTGTTCGTATATCTATTTGTCTGGCTAATGGAAACTGCTGTCTGGATGCAATTATTTATTATTTTGCTTCTGTAGAAATTCGTAATTATTTTAGACCAAAGAAAGCTTGTAGAAACAACAATGAGCTTTGCATCATAACTCAGTGTTCAACCCCACTGGAAGCAAGAGGCTCATGATAACTGAAATAGTCAATGAGACTGGAGTAGGCCCTCTCCTGAGGTCTGTTCTGCCATGCAATTAGATCATGACTCCAATCCACTTCTTTAAATAACCTCTGCATCTTCATGTTGAGGAATTTCATTAGCCAGAGGGAGGTGATTCGTGAATTGCCACAGATGGTGGTGGAGGCCAACTGATATTTAAAGTGGAGGTTGATAGATTCTTGATGAGTAAGGGCTTCAAAAGAAAGGGAAGAAGGCAGGAGAATTGGGGCTAAGAAGAACAATGAATCCTGCATGAACGAATGGCAGAACGGACTCGATGGGCCAAATGGTGTAATTCAGCTCCTTTGTCATATGGTCTTGTGGCTTTATTCTGTAACCATGTTACTCTTGTTTAATGAAACACATCATCTGTGCATGTAAAATAGAACTTTTATGACATCATATGATGTCATCTTTTATTATAAATTGAAGGAAACTGCTTCATACCTGAAGAGAGGCAAGCATGGGAAAGTTATACAAATGGGACTTTGCAAGTGCTGTTGTAAAGGTTGGAGGGAGGATAATGGAGTCATGGTTTGGAGGGTAGAGGGAAGGTGATTAGAGTGTTGGTTTGGAGGGCAGAGGGAGGAGAATTAGAGTGTTGGTTTGGAGGGTGGAGGGAGGGAGATTAGAGTAGGATTGGAGGGAGGAGGGAAGGCATTGAGTGATAGTTTGGAGATTGGCAGAAAGTGGAACGGTGTGGTGAGTTGAAGGATGGAGGGAGGACGTATGGAGCAGTAGTTTGGAGGCTGGAGATAGGAAGACTGAAGTGGTGGGGAGGGTAGAAAGTAGAGGTAGAAGTATTGGAGCAGTAGTTTTCAGGGTGGAGGAAGGGGGATTGAAGTGTTGATTTGAAGGGTAGAGGAAGTGTGACTGGACGGGTGGATTGGATGTGGAGGGACGGGTATTGGAGTGGAAGTTTGGGGATGGAGGGTGGTGGGTTGGAGTGGTGATTGAAGGGTGGAGGAAGTGTAAGGTTTCAGATTGTCTGTTGTCAGGTTGGGTTTTAAGATTTTGCCTGAGCAAATGACATCTCCAGTGATGCACTGAGAAGACCAGGGGACTGGGAAGTTCACATTGCCCCACATAGACCAAAAAGAGAACAAACAGTGCACGGATGACGCTACACCTTGTGACCTTTGCATAGAGGTGTGACTCACACCTGGGACAACCACATCACACTTCCAGTGTCACGGAACGAACCAGGAAGTCCTGTTACCACAATTCAGTTCAGAAAGGATTCATGTGAAGCTGTACAAATCTGAAAATGAAAACAATAATATGAAACTTTCGGCAACCATTGCTTTGAAACTTCATTTCACATGTTATGTTATTAAATAATATTTCAATCACATTGAGTGTCACACATCAGTTAAGGTATTATTTCTTTTCCGTTTCATTTAGATAAGGAAGATCAGATGAAAGATGGTTGATAGTGGCTCACTTTGACAAGAATTACATTTTACTGTGTTTAATTTTAAAACCTGCAAGGTAAAATAGTGACAATATAAACGGAATGTATAATTCTGAAGAGAAAAGCAGAATTACACAAGGGAGTAATTTCATCCTCTGCTGGATCCACACCATCAATTGCTAGTTTTCACCTTTTTTTACATCCAGGAAAGATAAAAGGATCACCCATCTCCAGGCAACTGATCCTGCCATCTCCAACCCTCGTTCCAACGATACTGGAAGCCTTCAGACCTCGAATTACATGGCCTCTAGCTCCGATTCCAGCCCAGATTCTGCTGCCATCAGCTTCAGGCCAAAATCTCCTCATTGCTGCCGGGCCCCGGGCTCCCCTTCACCCACCACCACTCTCCAACCCCCGATCACTTAGGCTCCCCTGTCACTTCTTAGGTCCTCAGAACCTCTATCTTTCTCCTACCCTACCTTCCCTGAACACCCCAACCCCCCCCCCGATGCCTCCAACTCTCCTGCCCCTCTGATCCCAGCTCTAATCCCTGCTGTGTCTTCACCATTCTTTTGGACTTTCCCCTCGCTGAGGAAGGATGTTCTGTCCTCAGCAGCAGCTTTACCTTTGTCGCCCTTCAGTTCTACCCACCATGATGCCGAGCTCTTCTTCTGTCGTCTCCATCTCCGAGCTCACTTCTTTGGCAAGAATTCCCCACCCTGCACTGAAGACCTCTTCTACTGTCTCCAACCATTCTCCTCCTCTTGGACATCCTGCTTGTCTGGATCTTTTCATCTCAAATTACCGAAGAGACAATGATCGACTCAAATTCAGCACACCTCTCTCCTCCTCAAACCTTCTGCCCACTGAACGCACTGCCTTCCACTGTCTCCGCACCAATCCTAACCTCACCATCAAACCCACAGACAAAGGGGATGGTGTTGTAGTATGGCGCACTGACCTCTACCTTGTTAACTCTCGGAAACCTCCTCTTACCTCACGAACTACCAGAAAATTGTCTTCTCATGAACTCTGGGGAACTGCCTTCCACCACCACATGCCAAGCACTGCTTGTTTATACCTCTTGCCCAAGATCCACAAACCTGACTGTCTGGATAGGCCCAATGTCTCTGCCTGAACTCATGTGCACATATCCCGACTCCATTCTATCTGCCTTGGTTCAATCCTTTCCCACCTACATCCATGAGACTCGATCCCCTCAACAATTTTCAATTCCTTGACTCTGACTGTCTTGTGTTCACCATGGATGTTCTATCCCCATCAATGTGGTCTTAAAGCTCCCTGCTTTTGCTCAACAAAAGACCCAACCAGTTCCCTTCCACCACCACCCTCCTCTGTCTAGTAGAACTAGTCCTCACGTGGCTCCTCCCATGTTACCCAAACTCAAAGGGTAGCCATAGGCACCTGCATGGGCCCCAGCTATGCCTTCATTTTCCTTGGCTACATGGAACAGTCCATGTTCCAAGCCTTCCCTGATAATGCTCCCCAGCTCTTCTTGTGCGACATTGATGACTGCATTAGTGCAGCTTCATGCACTCATGCTGAGCTTGTCAATTTCATCAACTTAGTCCCCAACTTCCACCCTGCCCTTAAATTCACGGTCCATTTGTCACCTCTCTTCCCTTTTTCAATCTCCCTGTCTCCATCTCTGGAGACATACTGTCTACCGACATCTTTTATAAACCTACTGATTCCCACAGCTATCTTGATTATATCTCTTCCTACCCTGTCTCTTTTAAAAATGCTATTCCCGTTTCTCAGTTCCTTTGTCTCTGCTGAATCCATTCCTGCAATGAGGCTTTATTTTCTATTTCATCAGTGATGTTCTCCTCCTTCAATGAACAGGGTTTCCCTTCCTTCACCATTCCTGCCCTCACCTGTATCTCCTCTATTTCCCAGACATCCCTCCCCCTATCATCCCACCATCTTAACAGTGATAAAGTCCTCTTGTGCTACCTACAACCCCATGAGCTTCTGCATCAAACATATCATACTCCACAACTTCTGCGATTTTCAACAAGATCTTAACACCAAAAACGTCTTTACTCCCCCCCACCCGTCTCCACTTTCTGCAGGGATCTCTCCCTCTGTGGCTTCCTTGTCCATTTGTCCCTTCCCACTAATCTCCCTCCTGACACATATCCCTGCAAACAACAGAATTGCTACTCCTATCCATTCACCTCCTTCCTTACCCAAACAATCCTTCCCATTGAGGCAACACTTCACCCACAAATCTGTTGGGGTCACCTATTGTAACCAGTGCTCACGATGTGACCTCCTCTACATTGACGGGACCCAATATAAATTGGGGGAGCACTTCATTGAGCACTTCCACTCATTCCACAAGAAGCAGAATTTCCAGATGGCCAACCATTTTAATTCCTATCCCTATTCCTATTCCAATGTGTGGGTCCATAGCCTCCTCTTCTGCCATGACAAACCCACTCTCAGGTTGAAGGAGCAACACTTCATATTCCATCTGAGTATCTTCCAGCCTGATGATGTGAACATTGATTTCTCCATCTGTTTTTTTTTTCTTCCCCCTTCCCTCTTCTTCTATTCCCCACTCTGGTCCTCTACCTCTTCCCCTCACCTGTATTTAACCTTCCCACGTGCCTCTCCTTCTTCCCTTTCTCACATATTCCACTCTCCTTTCTTATCCGATTCCTTTTCCTCCAGCCTTTTACCTTTCCCACCCACCTGGCTTCACCTATCACCTTCTCACTCATCCTCCTTCCCCTTCCCTCCCCCTTTTTTATTCTGTTGTCTTCACCCTACCTTTCCAGGCCTGAAGAAGGGTCTCAGCCCAAAACTTCAACTATATTCATTTCCAGAGATGCTGTCTGATCTGCTGAGTTCCTGGTGCATTTTGTGTATTTTGCACTAGATTTCCAGCATCTGCTGAATCTCTTGTGTTTATCACACAATGTTACCATTTTCAGTCCTTCAAACCACTGGCCTATGAATCATAAACATCCTATTTGCCTATAAATTCACTTTTGGTCTCAAGGAAAAGCCATATATCTTTACACTGATTGTAAATGGCTGCAAGTTACTGAGTTAAAGAGTGGTGTTTGTTTCTTAACTTGTATGAGGAGAAGGAATAAATTTACTTTTCACTGAATTTCCATTGCATAATTTGTAAAATTTCCATTCCCTATCATCGAGGCCTAGGTTCTTTCATACTTTTTGGCCCTTCCTAGAATTCACTTATCCATTCTCAGTTCTGTGTTAACCCCGCAAAAGCTTGACTTAATCCCTCTTTCAGTTTCACTTGAAATGTCCCACAGGATAACTTAGGCTAAGGCTTAAAAGGAACAGTTATTTTCATGATCTGAAAGAAAGCATTTCTGTGCCTGAAGAGTTTTGTATTTGCATTTTCAGCCTCTGGTTTTCTTAGTTGTTAGTGTCCAATGATGTGTTAGCTCAAGCCCTGAAATTCCTGGTGTCTTTTTAAACATATTTAATGCGGTATTCATTAGTTTTACACTTGCTTCCAGTACACTGCAAGAGCAGGTTAAAAAGAACTCTTCAGACACGTGCTAGTTAAATTCATCAGGAAAGTCCTGCTGTACAAAATGCTGTTCATTTTGACATTGCTGACATAGAGGCCAGAGATGCTTTGGAATCAAAGTTACAAGAAGGCAAGTGTTATGATGATCTGAGATAAGAGGCATAAGGAGCACATTTTTTTTACAGCTGGCTTATTTGTATGACAGGTTGTTGCAATTACAATAAGCAAATTACCTCCTTCCTAATGAGGAACATTCCCTCAATCTTCTCTCTATATTCTATGCTCATGAGAAGCCAGTCTGCAATGTGGGGAGGAGTCAACAAGCCTCACTGATGTAAGGAGTCCCTACTACATATATATAGTTATGAAGGCACCATCAGATCCCCTGAGAGTGTTCACGAAGTGCAGTGGCTCCCACTACAGGAACATGTACAAGGAGATATTAAGGAACACATACAAAATGCTGGAGCAACACAACAGGACTGGCAGCATCTATGGAAGGAAATAAACAGCGGACATTTTAAGCCAAGGCCCTTCATCAAATCCTGGAGGATGTGCAATGAATCTTGTTGCTGCCAACACAAAGGCCTTGTGTGGAAGGACTGCAATCCATGGCTGTGTTGAAACTGGATACTGAGGGACTGGGCAAGGATAACAGCCTCTCGAGTATTGATGGATGTATTGTTGAAAAAGGCCACATGAGTGGTATTTGTCCTTTGTACAAAAATGTATTGGTTTGATGATGCAATGAGTGTAAAGAAAGACATGTAGTAACTGCAGTGTATTTCCTGTGTATATCGTCACGAGTAAAGATTGTTTTTGATCATCACTTTGCTCCCCTGAATCTGCTCCAACTTTGAGTACATCAGGGTTAAAATTCTATCTTGTCTATTCCCCTTTTACCTTGATTCCTTCACTGACTCAGCATCCAGTTCCAAGGCAGAGAATACCGGAGACTTACAACCCCTCAGTAAAGTAATCCTCTCGATCTTAGTCCAGGAAGTATGGTCTTTTTCCAATTAAAATGCTTCAGATTCTAGATTGCTTAACCCGAGGATTACCTATCCTCTCTATCCTGTCCGGATCTTATCATTGATTGAAATCAACTCTCATCCGTCTAAATTCCAGTGAGTACAGGACTTAACTTCTACTCAAATAACATCCTCTTCGACCCAGTGAACAATCTGCCTGAACTGATGATGTTGTTACATTGTTTCATGTAGTCCAGATATAGTCTTGTCAAAGTCCTGTATCATTCATAGAATTACTAAAGCATACGACACAGAAATGGGTACTTTCATCTCATCATGTCCATGCTGACTGTGATACTAATTTACATAGATCACAAGGAGGCTGAAGGAATAATTTCCATGGTTGAGTGGAGCCCATTGGCAGCACCAGTGGTCCCAGTAGCCAAGAAGAATAGATCAGAAACAGAATCAGGTCTAACATCAATGGCACATGCTCTGAGATGTGTTAACTTTTGAAGATGTCCTCAGTGCTGGAGAGACTAGTGCCCATGGTGAAGATGACTGAGTTCACAACTTTCTGCAGCTTTTCTCTCTCCTGGGCAGTGGTCCCTCCGTACCAGAGAGTGATGTAACAAGTTAGCTTGTTCTCCATTGCTGAAACGTATGTCCAGGAGAACTGAGTTTACTTGCTGAGATCGACAGTTGATTTCCCGGCTGCATTCCAGCCTGCTGCAGGTCAATCAAGGCAGCCAACTTGAATGGAAAGTGATGATTGAGATGAAGGCACAACATGATTTAGAGTTGAGAACAAATTGACTTTGTTTTAATGTTTCTGATGCGTTCGAAATGTTTTAAATAGTTTGTTTTTTTTTAAACGTTGTTCCAGCAACTCCTGTATTACCAGGGACTTGAGTTCCTGGAAAACAGTCTGTGTCATGGTTTTCTGTAACAAGAAGTCACATTCTCTGCACTGCATCAAGAAATATGAGTTCAAAAATGTTTCTTTATTTAGCTTTCTTACATACTACTTACTTTATCTTTATGACTGTAAGGCTCAGCACAGCTCCAATGCCAGATTTAAGTTTTTCCCCGACAACGCCTCTGTAGTAGGCTGAATCAAATGATAGTGATGAATCAATTTTTTAGGAGGGAGATTGAATATCTGGCTGAGTGATGCCACAAAAACAGCCTCACAGTAAGAATTAGCATGCAGGGAAAATGAGAAAAGGAACATCATAATTTGGTAAGAGGTGGAACAAGACTCACACTCTTTGCCGACAGTGTGGGGCTAAAGCATTTCACCTGCAAAATCTACCTGGGTAAATGTTCCTATCCTGCCAAGAGAAAGAGGAGGCGTAACTGGAGTGTGAAAGCCAAAAGGAGAAACGCAACTGTCACAGGTCGCATGAGGCACCTGAAGGTGATGTTTCAGAGATTCAGGAATGGCTTCTTCCAGCACTGCATAAACCATTGGTGTGTCAATATAACAAATAAAGCTATGCTTTGTAAAGTTTTTTAAAAAGGAGATGATAATTGACTTCAGGAGGAGGAAAGCAGAGGTCCACGAGCCAGTCATCATCGAGGGGTCAGAGGTGGAGAGGCTCGGCAACTTTAAATTCCTCGGTGTTATTTCAAAGGATTTGTCCTGGGTCCAGCATTTAAGTGCCATTACTAGGAAAGCATGTAATGTCTCCACTTTCTTTAAAATTCGCAAAGATTCGGCATGTCATATAAAACTTTGACCAACTTCTATAGATGGGTGGTGCAGAGTATATTGACTGGTTGCATCACAGCCTGGGATGGAAACACCAATGCCCTTGAACAGAAAATCCTACAAAAAGTAGTGGGTAGGGCCCAGTCCATCACAGGTAAAGCCCTCCTTACCACTGAGCTCAGCGACATGGTACGTTGTTGCAGGAAACCAGCATCCATCATCAGTGATCCTTCTGCCCAGACCATGCTCCCTTCTTGTTGCTGCCATCAAGAAGAAGGTACAGGGGCCTCAGGGCATGCACCACCAGGCTCATTTATTTATTTAGCAATATAGCCGGGAGTCGGCCTTTCTGGCCCATCGAGCCATGCTGCCCCAGCACAACCCAATAAACCTGATGAACCCAAACCTAATCACATAACAATTTACAATGTACTTGGTACACCTTTGGACTGTGAGAGGAAAGCAGAAGGCCTGAAGAAAATGCACAAATTCCACGGCCAGGAATACAGTCTCTCCTTGTAGAATGGTGCCACAATTGAACACTTAACTCGGGAGCACCCCGGGCTGTAATAGCATTGCACTAACTGCTACGCCCCTGTGGTGCCGGTAACAATTATTACCCCTCAACCAGAGGAGATAACTTCACTCAATTTCACTCACCCATCACTGAACTGGGCTCACTTTCAGGGACCTTTGATCTCATGTTTTCAATATTTATTGCTTATTTATTTATCATTATGGTTGCTATTATTTCTTTTTTTAAATCTTTTTTTTTGTATTTTCACAGTTCATTGTTTTATTTTGCACATTGGATGTTGTCCATCCTGCAGGGTGTGGTTTTGCATTAAATCTATTGTGTTACTTGTATTTACTGTGATTGCCCACAAGAAAATGAATTTCAGGTTTATATACGGTGACATATATGCACTTTGGTATTAAATATTCTTTGAACTTTGAATAAATTTCATAAAAGTAAATTTTAATCCTTACCTTAGAATATTATTTGCAGAGAATCCACTACCTGAACTGCAATAACATAGGGATAGGCTGGTAATGTATTTGCAAATGCTTAATTGATTAATGAATTTTTAAATAATTTTTAGAATGTTTTTGAACATACAATTACAAAGAAAGCACAGCAGTACCGCTACTGGAGTTTGTGGAAATTCAGCATGACGTCTAAAACTCTGAAAAACTCCTATAGCTGTGTAGTGGAGAGTATATTGACTGGCTGCATCACAGCCTGATTTGGAACCACCAGTGCCCTTGTAGATACAACCCAGTCCATCACGTGTAAAGCCCTCCCAGCCATTGAGCACATCTACATGAAATGCTGTCGTAGGAAAGCAGAATCCATCAGCAGGGATCTCCACCACCCAGGTCATGCTCTCCTCTCACTGCTACCATCAGGAAGAAGATGTAAGAGCCTCAGGGCTTGCACCACCAGGTTCAGGTACAGTTACTGCCCCTCAATCATCAGGCTCCTGAACAAAAGCGGATAACTTTGCTCAACTTCATTTGCCCCATCATTGAGATGTTCCTACAACCAATGGACTGCCTTTCAAGGACTCTTCGTCTCATGTACTCACTATTTATTGCTATTTATTTATACTTGCATTTGCACAGTTTGTTTTCTTCTGCATTCTGGTTGAATGGCCTAGTTGAGTGACCTTTCATTGATTCTGTTAAGGTTACTATTCGAAAGATTTGTTGAGTATACCCATAAGAAAATGATTCTCAGGGTTGTATGTGGTGACCATTATGTACTTTGATAATAAAATTTATTTTGAGCTTTGAATGTCAGGAATATTCAGCGTCTTTGACAGCTTTTGAAAATGCAAAAGCAGGGAACATAGCTATGCTGGATTTTAAAGTTTTGTTCAGTCACTTCAAGAGCAGTTGCTCCAGCACCAACCCTGTATCAGCCCTTACTCCCAAAGTGCGACCACAAAGAACACTCCTATCTTGAGTTAGGGGAACAACCCACAAAAGATAATTCCTTAGTTGTCACGTTTGCTGGTGGTGAGAGGAAATAGATCAAACTGACAGAGAGATTGCTTTGCTGCCCCACTTCGTATTGTCAACAAATTCAATTTGTTACACTCTGATTTTTCATCTAAGTTAACAATATAAATATTAAATGGCTGACAACCCAGTACTAAACCCCATGGGCATGCTCTAGTAGCAACCTGCCATAGCAAAAACACATGTTTATTCTGAATCTTTTTTTTCCCTTCCACTTCTCCCATTAACTTTACATGTTGATATTAACATAAATCTACACTCAGTGGCCACTTTATTAGGTACCTTCTGCTGCTGTCGCCCATCCACTTCAAGGTTCGACATGTTGAGCATTCAAAGATGCTGATCTGCACATCACCGTTGTAATACGTGGTTATTTGTGTTACTGTTGCCTTCCTGTCGTCTTGATCATTCTTCTGGCCATTCTTCTCTGACCTCTCTCATTAACAAAGCATTTTTACCCACAGAAGCGCCACTAACTGGATTTTTTTTTGTTTTTCACACCTTTCCCTCTAAAGTCAAGACACTGGTGTGCATGAAAATCCAGGAGATCAGCAGTTTACCAAACCACACAATCTGGCACCAACAATCATTCCATGGTCAAAGTCACTTAAATCACATTATTCCCCATTTCAGTAAGATGGCAGCATATTCGATCAAAGTAGCTTCTATGGAGTCAACTAAAGTTGCTATTGTCCTTTTTAGATGTATGTTCAATGATCGCAAGATCCTGCAAGACATTGAAGACTTGAAGTACTGCAGGCCTACCACATCAGCCTGAAACTTGTTCGTCATCTAATGCAACGAGATGTCTGGAAGGGAGTTCTGCCACTTGGCACCTTCCAGGCTGCAGGATCACATGCTGTCAGATCATTAAAGCTTGATAAAGCCAATACAAAGGCTTCACGGGGGAAGGATTGCAAGCTGAGGTCCTGTCATCACTGGGCACTGAGGAGTTGGAGTGAATCCATCCTCAAAGATTGTTTTGACTCTCATTAAATTCAGCAGTCCAACAATGGAGTTGAAGATGATAAACATGATTAGAAGACCATTTGTTTTAAGGTAGCAAGCACTTTGCACTCTTGTTCTTAGGTGGAAGCTGCTTGTATGGTTATTATTTCAATACACACCTGGACAAAGCATTGATATTTCAGTTATTACCTTACTTACCAACTCTGCAATAGGGACCACTGCTTGAAGTGTCCTATGTACTAGTAAGAAGAAGAAGAAAGCCCTTAGCTCCACGTGGAGTCATCTGGACACCATCATGATGGCATTTTTTTAGCAGGCTTTCTTATTTTTATGAGGCCGAGTTGCTAGCTCGACGGCCAACCCAGCACAGATGGAAAGCGTGCGAGGGAGACAGCTGGATTCGAACTCGGGAGCCTTCACTCCGATGGCCGGCGCTGATGCCACTGTGCCACCAGCCGGCTAAACATAAAACTGTATATGCAAAAAAACATTCAATTTCCCTTTCACAAACTATATCCAAATAAACAAATTTTCACAACAGTTCATAACTAACTTCTCTATACTAAAGATTCAGTCTTTTGAGTGGTGCTCTACTTCTTTCAGGGTAACACCTTTACACCAGTGGAGTGGTGTCATGTTTGGCCAGCACCTTGTCAAAGACAACTTTCTCTGTTGCAGGTGTCATGTTGCTGTTAGTGACGTGATCATCACTGAGTGTTAGGTCTATTGGTGGTAATGTGTCAGTCTTGGTGGATGCAGTCGAGTACAGTATGTTTACTTGAATACAGAAGTTAACAATTTTCTAATTTTGTAATTAAAATTTCAATTTCATAGCAACACACACAAAATGCTGGAGGAACTTAGCAGGTCAGGCAGCAGCTATGGAACAGTTGACATCTTGAGCTGAATTCTGATGGAGGGTCTTGGACCAAAACATCAACTATTTACTCTTTTCCATAGGTGCTGCCTGCCCTGCTGAGTTCCTCCAGCATTTTGCATGTATACTTTGGATTTTCAGCACAGGCAGGTTTTCTCATGTTCAATTTTCATAACTTGTTGAAATATTGATGTCTAACTTAATGTGCATACAGTTATCTAAAGTACACATGCACAGACATACCAATTCCAACACGTTATTCAGTCCCCTCCCTCATCCTCTTCTCCTAATTTTTGCCCTCCCACTCTCCCCTAGCATGGCCAAGATGGTGCCTACAGAGATTTCAAACTCTAGAGATGCCTCCAAACATCAGCACTGATAGCACTGAGACAGTCATGCTGGCAGCTGAATGCAGTGTGCAAGCGACGCTATCATGAAATGACCCTGACTGTGGAGGCTGCTATATCTTGGGGTGAGTCCTCAGGTCTTGTCTTTCACTGGAAAGCAAGTCTCCAGGTGATCTGCGACACCTGTTTGCCGAGCAATGTGATCAGTGACGAGCAAAGTGGAAAGCATGTCTCTTATGCTCAGGAGTCATATTCATTTTATGTACATTGAAACGTACAGTGAATGTGTTGTTTGCTTTGACAACCAACACAATCTAAGCCTGTATGAGTCACCAGACATTCTGATACCAAAATAGCATGAATTCTGCAAGAGGGCATGAACTCCGACTTGCATTGAATTAAGTAGATGAAAGCAGTTCATTCCAATTTGAAATGCTAGCTTGTAAGCAGAAAATCCAGAACCCTTCCTGATTTAGACCATAAGACCATAAGACATAGGAGCAGAAATTAGACTGATCCCCGGCCTTCTCCTTGTAATCTTTGATACTGTGTCCAATCAAGAACCTATCAATCTCTGCCTTAAATACACCCAATGGCCTGGCCTCCACAGCTACCTGTGGTAACAAACTCCACAAGTTAACCACCCTCTCGCTAAAGAAATTTCTCCACATCTCTGTTTTGAAAGAAATCTCCCCTCTAACCTGAGCCTGTGCCCTCTTGCCCTCGACTCCCCTACCATGAGAAATATCCCTTCCACATCTACTCTGTCTATGCCTTTCAAATTCGAAAGATTTCAATGAGATCCCCCAGCATTCTTCTAAATTCCAGTGAGTACAGACCCAGAGCCATCAAACGTTCCTTGTATAAGCAACACACACCAAAGTTGCTGGTGAACGCAGCAGGCCAGGCAGCATCTGTAGGAAGAGGTGCAGTCGACGTTTCAGGCCGAGACCCTTCGTGAGGAGATGACGAAGGGTCTCGGCCTGAAACGTCGACTGCACCTCTTCCTAGAGATGCTGCCTGGCCTGCTGCGTTCACCAGCAACTTTAGTGTGTGTTGCTTGAATTTCCAGCATCTGCAGAATTCCTGTTGTTCCTTGTATAATAACCCTTTCATTCCCAGAATCATCCTTGTGAACCTTGTCTGAACTCTCTCCAATTAATAGCCTAACCACTCCATAATTTCCTATTCACCTCTCACACTGTCCATAAATAGAAGAGCATTGTTCAATTTTCATCTCTAAATGAATAGTTTCTGACGATCATTCTTTCACTGTTAGAGCATCAGCATTGCTCTTGCCTACTTCATTTAGAGCAATGAGATGAAATCCATTCATTCATCCTTTTTGCACCAGCACTTACTTTATTGTTATTAATCTTCTTTTGATAACTTTGGCAACTTCCTATATATGATTTAATCTGTGGGATGTCCTCTTTGCTTATCTGTAAACACTGATGCAAGATAGTTGTTATGATTTTGGTTTCCTTCTTTAATTCTTTACAAAAGCGAATACAAGAAGATGTTGAAAAGTTGTCATTTTCAGAGACCAATTTTGCTCTTAAACATTATGCAAACAAAAGATGTTGAAAACATTCTGTAGGTCAGACAGCAACTGTGGTAAGCAAAATACAAGCCATCTATCCATACCTCCCTCGACTTCTGTAAGTACCTTTTAGCAAGCAGAGATCTTGCCTCTTTGCTGTGAAAATCCATTATATGATGTATATTAAAACCTAACTAAGTTGCTGTTATAGGTGGCCCCCGTTTTCTGAACGTTCGCTTTACAACACCTCGCTTTTACCCAAAGACGTAAATTAGTTACCTGTTTTCGCTAACAGAAGGTGTTTTCACTGTTACAAAAAAAGGCAGCGTGCGCCTGAACACACAAGCTCCTCCCCCGGAACTGCATTCCAGCCACCATTGCTTAAACACGTACTTTATCTCCATTTATTTTGTGCATCTGTTAGCAAAATGAGTTCTAAGGTATCAGAAAAGCCTAAAAGAGCTCGTAAGGGTGTTAAACTTAGCGTAAAACTAGATATAATTAAGCATTTCAATCATTGAGAACGAAGTACAGACATCGTCCGTGCGTTGAACTTGCCCGCGTCCACCATTTGCACTAATTATACGTAAAGAGAAAGAATTTTGAAAGCTGACGATGTTACTGTTGGTTCTGCTTGTAGCAAAATGGTCTTTCTTAGTCAGCATCCAATAATGGATAAAATGGAAAGTCTATTGCTTGAGTAGATTGATGGGTGTACAAAACGTGGTGTTCCGTTAAGATTTCTTATACTTAAGGAGAAATCAGTCATACTTTTTAATAAGCTGAAACAGAAAGCACTGGATGATAGTGATGAAAGTGTTGCAAAAATGGAATCTAAAGGTAGTCATGGGTGGTTTGATTGGTTTCTGAGGCAAGGGCAGCTTCATAGTTTAACGTTTACTGGAGGAGAGAGTGCTTCGGCTGATACTGAAGCTGCTGAAAAGTTCCCAGCAGAACTGAAGAAAATAATTACAGAAGGTGGTTATTTGTATAAGCAAGTGTTTAACTGCGATGAAACTGCAACTTACAGGAATCCCCCGCTACCCGAAAGTAGAGCATTCCTGTGAAACAGTTCGTAAGCCAGAATGTCGTAAAGTGAATAAGCAATTACATTTATTAATATGGGAAAAATTCTTGAGCGTTCCCAGACACAAAAAAAACCTACAAAATCATGCCAAATAACACATAAAACCTAAAATAACAGTAACATATAGTAAAAGCAGGAATAATATGATAAATACACAGCCTATATAAAATAGAAATACTTTTCTGCAGCACTGCCTAGCACAGCGAAAATCTCACGGCAGCGCTGGATTTAGTGTGGCCGGTGCCTCTGGACTGGAGGCCCTGATGGGCCCCGCCGACACCGTAAAATGCTGCTGTACCCAGCAAAAAAAGGCAACAACAAGAGCAAAGGTCGTGCTGGTCTAAATATCAAAGCTGTGGACCAAGACATTGGTTTAGTACAATACGTAGGCTATAAACTTACAGGCCTTAAGAGGGAGGACAGAAAGTAATGCAGATTCTTAGTTTGAAGGACAGCATCTAAAGCACTCAAAAATTGACCCAGGCTTAGTTGGCTTAGTAGGGTTATGAGGGAGACAAAGTATGATGTACCCAATCTTAAATCTTTATTCAGCTATTGCTGCACATACCATAGGCCTTATTTCTCTAACAAAGCCAAAGCATTTTTTCTAGGTATTTTTCTCAACGGTTTTCTGAGAAAATAAAATGGAAATGAGAGACAAAAAGGCCTAGAGAGATGGCACTACGGCAAACTAGGAAACTTGACAATACTCCAACAATCTTTTTGAAAAATGAGATCTAGCACATACTAACTTATTGCTGTGCTGTGTGGCTTGCAGAGTAAAAACCACTTATTACTTACTAGGTTTGTAAACAGTCAACTGTTAGCCTATTGCCACAAAAACAGGAATAGCGCTGACACACAAGCCTAGATACTTACAAAGTCAGATGCTTGTTTTTCAAAATTAAAGCCTAGTTCTTCTGGATCTCTTCACAGCAAGGTTCTTGATCAGATCACTAAAATCCAGTTTCCAAACAAGATCACTTTCAAGTGACATCAGAGTAAGATGATTCAGCCTGTCCTGTCCCATTGTGGATCTGAACCTATTCTTCACTAGCTTGAGCTTGGAGAAAGATCGCTCACCACTTGCATTTGTGACAGGGAGAGTCAGGTAAAGTCTCAAAGCAATGCTTACATTTGGCAAGATAACCTGCAAGTTTTTTTTTTCTCTCTGAGGAAGCATAAAAGCTCTTTTGCAGGTGAAATATCTTTGCCATTTACAAATTCCGTGAAATGGACAAAAGATCCTCCACAAAGTCTAACTCCAGGTCAGCTGAATATCTGCTTTGGAGATCAGATGCTCTCTTGTGCAGATCTTGTACAGAGAGAAAAGGGATATTGTTTAGGATGCCTAATGTGTTGTTAAGGTCATTATATGATGCAAATCTGCAATCAATTTCTTCAAGTAATCTATCCATCACAACCAAAAAAACAGTAGCTGAGAATTTTTCACTGGCTGACAAGCCAACATCAGGTGTTGTGGATTCATCCAAAAGGCTTTACGTTTTCTTTGTCATTGGGAGTCTTCTTTGTACATTTGTGAGACTGTTGGAGACATAGTTTTAGCTTGGGTCTCAAAAGTATCAAATTGATCACGCAAGCTTGCTATGTATCCCCGTAGTGATCTCACCAAATCCACAGCACTACACAGGTCTAGATTTACAGATTGCAATGCAACACTTGCACTTTCAAAGCGCTGAAGAATGCAATACCACAATTTGCTCAGAAAAGCTATCTCAAGCTTGTCCATTTTTTTGTATAGTGACCTTGCTTCATTTCTAGTTGCCACATTCTGATTAATGTCATCTGCAATGCTCTTTAACGAATCTTGAATATTGGCATAATTTCCACACAATGCCTGTGTGGCTTCTGCATGTGCAGCCCGTCTAGTGTTAGAGAAAGACTTCAAAGTTTCAATGTGCTTGTTCGCCTTAGGCTGAAGTGCTGCGGTCACCACCTTCCACCTAGAAGTTGACTTGGAGCAGAGGTTGAACACATTCTGCACAAAGCTGAAAAAATCAGCTGTTTCAACACAACAGTTGACACTGTTGATTCCAACGAGATTCAATATGTCTGCTGCACATGGAACCCACTCGGCAAGTGGATTGATTTCCTTGATGCGGAATTGTAAGCCTTTGTATGCACCAGACATATTTGCAGCATTGTCATAGCACTGCCCCCTGCAGCTGCTTATGTCAATATTCATCTCTCCTAAAACTCTGAGCACAGAATCACATAAAGCCTCCTCCTGTGTGGCTTTCAATGGGTAGAAATCATAAGAATCACTCCTGAATGTTTCCATCGGTTGACACATAACGTAAAATGACTGTGTGGTGATCTACGTGTGCAACATCTGTGCTTGAATCGATGCTAATAGAAAAGTATTTGGCCATTTTGACTTCACTGATGATCTCTGACAGAACTCGATCGCTCATGAGCTCAATAAACTCCTTACATGTTTTAGGTGAAAGATACAAAGGAGTGTCTGATCGTGCATTTCCAAATTTTGTATGTGCGCCTTCAAAAATGGGTCAAACTCACTTATTACCTCCAGAATACCCATGTAGTTGCCGTTATCAGGCCTAACAAATATGTCACTGGAACCTCGGATAGCCAGTCCCTCTCAACCAAAAACTTCACAACCACTGCCGCTCTTCTCGATACGGTGGACTCGGTCCAGTAGACACACTCTGACTTGCACTGCTTTTGCAGTTCTGTATCTACTCTTTCGTTGTCAGACGCTAGTGTAACATAGGTCAGCATCAGTTTCCTGTGGTGTTCGCTATTTTCATGCTCTCCTATGCGCTCAGCGGCACGTTTCCAGTCGCTAAAGCCAGTTTCGAAGGTGGACTGACAGATACCATCACTGAAGATGCGGCATGGAAAACAAAACACACAGCCAGTGGAAGGGGAATATAGGAGCCATTGCCCTGATACGTACTCACCATTTACCAGCTTGCGTTTGAAGTGAAATTTGGAGGAAAAAACGTCTCTGCTGTTAGTATACTCGTTCCGAAGCTTTGACATCCACATTCTTATTCCGGCAGGACTCCGGCACTTTCTAAGCCCAGTATGCTTGGACTGAATCATCTAATGTTTCTTTTCCCCAGCGAGCAGGATCAGTGCTGTAAAGATCCTCAGTACTGGTTACATTAATATTAATGGCAGCCCGACTTGGTTGTTCGGAGGCCTCTGTGGTTGGGAATCCCAAAGTCATGCTCTCTGCCTCTTCAACGTTAGCTGCTGACTGTGGCAAGGATGGTGGTCCTGTGCTAACGCTGGTGCTAGTGCTAACTGTTGTACAAGTCTACATTTGTCCACCGGTCTCAGACTGTGACAAGAGCAATAGCACTGCTGCATCATCGAGAACAGGTTTAAAAAATTCTGTCAATTTCAATGTCTTTTTTAATGCTTCTTTCTCATGGTCCACTTTTTCTTGTTTCTTTTTTCTTTTCTGTGCTCCACTCTCGTATTTTTTTTTTGTCCGCCATGACGATAGCTACATATTTTGGGCTCCTCTGCAGCTCAGGCACCTGGACTGCAGCCAGCCTGGCCCTACCTAAAGTCCGGCTCTGGAAACCTGTACTAATGTTGAGGCTCTATAAATCTATGGTTAGACCACATGTTGAAGTGCTGGGTTATAGACATAGAAACATAGAAAACATACAGCACAATATAGGACCTTCAGCCCACAAAGCTGTGCCGAACATCTCCCTACCTTAGAACTATCTAGGCTTTACCCATAGTCCTCTATTTTTTGAAGATCCATGTAGCCATCCAAGAGTCTCTTAAAAGGCCCTATCGTTTCCGCCTTCCACAACTGCTGCCAGCAGCCTATTCCACACACTCACCACTCCCTTTGTAAAAAACTTACACCTGATATCTCCTCTGTACCTACTTCCAGGCACCTTAAAACTATGCCCTCTCGTGCCAGCCATTTCAGCCCTGGGGAAAAGCCTTTGACTATCCACACGATCAATGCCTCTCATTTTCTTATACACCTCTATCAGGTCACCTCTCATCCTCCATTGCTCCAAGGAGAAAAGGCCAAGTTCACTCAACCTAATTTCATAAGGCATGCTCCCCAATCCAGGCAACATCCTTGTAAATCTCCTCTGCACCCTTTCTATGGTTTCCACATCCTTCCTGTAGTGAGGCAACCAGAACTGAGCACAGTACTCCAAGTGTGGTCTGACCAGGGTCCTACATAGCTACATTACGTCTCAGCTCTTAAAGTCAATCCCACGTTTGACAAAGGCCAATGCACCGTATGCCTTCTTAACCACAGAATCAACCTGCGTAGCAGCTTTGAGTGTCCTATGTACTGGGACCCCAAGATCCCTCTGATCCTCCACACTGCCAAGAGTCTTGCCATTAATACTATACTCTGCCATCTTATTTGACCTACCAAAATGAACCACCTCACACTTTCCTGGATTGAACTCCATCTGCCACTTCTCAGCCCAGTTTTGCATCCTATCAATGTCCCGTTGTAATCTCTGACAGCCTCCACACTATCTACAACACCCCCAACCATTGTGTCATCAGCAAATTTACTAACCCATCATTCCACTTCCTCATCCAGGTCATTTATGAAAATCACAAAGAGTAGGGTCCCAGAACAGATCCCTGAGGCACACCACTGGTGACCGACTTCCATGCAGAATATGACCCGTCTACAACTACTCTTTGCCTTCTGTAGGCAAGCCAGTTCTGGATCCATAAAGCAATGTCCCCTTGGACGCCATGCCTCCTTACTTTCTCAATAAGCCTTGCATGGGGTACCTTATCAAATGCCTTGCTGAAATCCATATACACTACATCTACTGCTCTTCAACGATGTGTTCAGTCACATCCTCAAAAAATTCAATCAGGCTCATAAGGCACGACCTGCCTTTGACAAATCCATGTTGACTATTCCTAATCATATTATGTCTCTCCAAATGTTCATAAATCCTGCCTCTCAGGATCTTCTCCATCAACTCACCAACCACTGAAGTAAGACTCACTGGCCTATAATTTCTTGGGCTATCCCTACTCCCTTTCTTGAATAAGGGAACAATATCTGCAACCTTCCAATCCTCCAGAACCTCCCCTGTCCTCATTGATGATGCAAAGATCATCACCAGAGGCTCAGCAATCCCTCCCTCACTTCCCACAGTATCCTGGGGTACTTCCTGTCCGGTCCTGGTGACTTATCCAACTTGATGCTTTCCAAAAGCTCCAGCACATCCTCTTCCTTAACATCTACATTCTTAAGCTTTTAAGTCCATTGCAAGTCATCCCTACAATCGCTAAGATCCATTTCTGTCATGAATACTGAAGCAAAGTATTCATTAAGTGCCTCCGCTATTTCCTCCGGTTCTATAGACATTTTTCTACTGTCACACTTGAATGGTCCTATTCTCTCACATCTTATCCTCTTGCTCTTCACATATTTGTAGAATGCCTTGTGGTTTTCCTTAATTCTGTCCGCCAATGACTTCTCATGGCCCCTTCTGGCTCTCCTAATCTCATTCTTAAGCTCTTTCCTGTTCGCCTTATAATTTTCTAGATTCATATCATTACCTACTTTTTTGAACCTTTCGTAAGCTCTTCTTTTCTTCTTGACTAGATTTACAACAGCCCTTGTACACCATGGATCTCGTACCCTACCATCCTTTCCATGTCTCAGTGGAACATACCTACTCAGAACCCCACACATATATCCCCTGAACATTTGCCACATTTCTTCCGTACGTTTCCCTGAGAATATCTGTTTCCAATTTATGCTTCCAAGTCCCTGCCTGATAGCCTTATATTTCCCCTTACTCCAATTAAACATTTCCCTAACTTGTCTGTTTCAATCCTTCTCCAGTACTATGGTAAAGGAGATAGAATTGTGATCACCATCTCCAAAATACTCTCCCACTGAGAGACCTGACACCTGACCAGGTTCATTTCCCAATACCAGATCAAGTACAGCCTCTCCTCTTATAGGCTTATATACGTGACAAGAAACCTTCCTGAACACACCTAACAAACTCTACCCCATCTAAACCCCTTACTCTAAGGAGATGCCAATCAATATTCGGGAAATTAAAATCTTCCACCACAACAACCCCGTCATTATACTCCATTCCAAAATCTGCCTCCCTATCCGCTCCTATGGTTGTTTATGGATTCTAGATCATGGTCTCTTTAGGGGCTTTGTTATTGGTTGCATGGTGGGTGTTCGAGGGAGCTGATGCCTTTTGCTGGAATATGTGGGGGGGGAGGGGAAGGTTGATGCTTTGCTGCTGCTTGTGCATGGGGGTGGGGCAGCTTTAGGGTTCTAACATTTTTCTGTCATTTATTCTAGGAGTGTTCTTTTGTTTCATGGATGTCTGTGAAGAATAAGAATTTCAGGTTGTATACTGCATACTGTATATTCTCTGATTTTAATGGAACCATTGAACCATTGAATGTTGTAGGTAAAGTTCAGTTCAATTGCAAAGTATTTGCTTCATTCATTGAATAGTACAGCTGTGCATCATTAATACAATACTCCTATAAGTCTATCAGCATATGATATAGAGTATTCTCTATAATTGCTCACTCTGGCATTGATTCTTTCTTTTGGGGCTTTCCGTGGACATTTCAATATCAATGTTGCATGTTCAGGTTAAATCTAATTCTTTTATTTTTACAGGTAATGTGAAAACATGAATTGCACAAGAGAGTTGGCGAAAAGCGTCAAAAAGGAGCGGACAAGAACAAGCTTCTATAAAGATCCCTTCAGGTTTGTGAAGGGTCTCTTCACAGGGCAGAAGATAGGAAGTCTCTCAGTGTCAAAGGCAGAACTGAAAAAACACCTGGAAAAGTTATACACAGACAACCGATGCCACGAAGAGATCACCCTCCCACCTGACATGCCACCAGTCCATCCACCAGAACACCAACTAGATATCAGCCCACTTCGATGGAGAAAATTGTGCACAGAGCAAGGGCTGCATCAGCCTCAGGTCCCAATGGAGTGTCATACAGGCTCTACAAAAATGAATCAGGTGTCCTGCGGTTCCTCTGGAGGCTCATGAAGGTGGTATGGTGTAAGCAGGAGGTACCAACATCCCGGCAGGGAGCCAGAGGAATCCTGATCCCAAAGGAAAAGGGTTCATCAGAAATCGGACAGTTCCACCTGATTAGTCTCCTAAACGTCAAGGGCAAAATCTTCTGTCGTGTGGTGGCTCATAGGCTGTCAAGATATCCGCAAAGAAACCATCTGTCTGATAACTCAACCCAGAAAGCAGGGATCTCGGGCTTCTCTGGCTGTCTGAAACACGCTTGCACCATCTAGCATGAGATCCAGGTCGCCAAGAAGGAGGGAACAGATCTTCACGTGGTGTTCCTGGACCTCGCCAATACCTTCAGCTCAGTCCTTCATTACCTCCTCTGGACTGTTTTCGAATTCTTCAGGGTCCCAGTGGCCCTCACTAGCCTCGTTAAGGCCTACTTCCAGGATGTGCAGCTATGTTTGACAACAGCAGATTACACCACAGTGTGGCAACATCTAGAAGTGGGAATCATGGCCATTTGTACCATCTCCCTGCTAGCCTTCACCATGGCCATGGAGGTGATCATTAGAGCATCTCAGTGGGTGGTTGGAGTACAGCGCATAAGACCTGGACTGAGGCTGCCGCCTACCAGAGCATACATGGACGATCTGACAATGCCTACCACGACCAAGGCTTGTACTGTACGCCTGTTGAGAAAGCTTCAAGAGAACATCGAGCAGGTTTGGCTGAAGATTAAGCTGAACAAATCCAGAAGCATCTCTATCGTCATGGGGAAGCTGGTAGACTAACACTTCTACATGGGCAATGAGATGATTCCAACAGTCTTCGAGAAGCCTGTGAAGAGCCTAGGTCGGTGGTATAATGCATCCCTCAAAGACACAGAGCAGGTAGATCAGCTCAGGAAGGCTGCCGTCAGTGGCCTCGAGAGCATCAACAGAAACACACTCTCTGGCAAGTTGAAGCGCTGGTGTATATCTCGAAGGCAGAAAAGCTGGAGAGACTGATCAGCTCATACGTAAGGAAGTGGCTTGGTTTTCCCAGGAGCCTCAGCAGCATAGGGCTCTACGGCAAAGGAGCCCTAGGGCTACCCATTTCCAGTCTTTCAGGGGAGTACAGGTGCTCCACAGTAAGACTGGAGTTGATGTTAACAGAGGTGAGTGATCCATTTGTAGCACAAGCTGCCCACATCCTGGATACTCGGAGGAAATGGACTTAATCAGAAACAACTGAGCAAGCAAAGGCGGCACTCAAGTATTGGGACATCGTGGGCCGAGTGCACCAAGGGAGGAGCAGTCTTGGCCCTGTGGACAGTACAACAGTCTGGAACAAGGCTGCTCCGTCTCAGAGACGCAGGATCGTGACGCAGGAGATACGTCGGCAGGAGGCGGCGGCAAGGTGTGCAAAGGCCGTCGCTCAGGCGAGGCAAGGGCAATGGATGAGACGGGAGGGAGTGGAGAAAAGAAAGATCTCCTGGAAAGAGCTGTGGGCGATCGGGACATTCAGAGCGAACTTCACCATCAGGGCTGCCTACGATGTCTTGCCTTCTCCCATGAATCTCAGCCAGTGGTATGGAGAGAACCCCACATGCTCCCTCTGCCCGACTTCAGCAACACTAAAACACATTCTGGTGAGCTGCAAGACCAGACTTACTCAAGGCCGATACTTCTGGCAGCACAACCAGGTGTCTTGTAGCAGTGCTGCAAAGTCAACGGATGAATGTGAATGCTCTCCGTCCCCCTTCATCCCGCTGGCCGTTAACTGCATTTGTCTGGGAAGGTGAGGGTCAAGCCAGACTCGATACATTGAGACCAGACACCGGGCGGCTGGGGAGGGTACATGATTGGAAGATGGTGGCAGACTTAGGCCAGAGGCTCTGCTTAGAAAATAGAACATAGAACATAAAATAGTACAGCACATTACAGGCCCTTCAACCCACAATGTTGTGCCAACCCTCAAACCCTGCCTCCCATATAACCCCCCACCTTAAATTCCTCCATATACCTGTCTAGTAGTCTCTTAAATTTCACTAGTGTATCTGCCTCCGCCACTGACTCAGGCAGTGCATTCCACGCACCAACCACTCTCTGAGTAAAAAACCTTCTTCTAATATCCCCCTTGAACTTCCCACCCCTTACCTTAAAGCCATGTCCTCTTGTATTGAGCAGTGGTGCCCTGGGGAAGAGGTGCTGGCTATCCACTCTATCTATTCCTCTTAATATCTTGTACACCTCTATCATGTCTTCTCTCATCCTCCTTCTTTCCAAAGAGTAAAGTCCTAGCTCCCTTAATCTCTGATCATAATCCATACTTCCTAAACCAGGCAGCATCCTGGTAAATCTCCTCTGTACTCTTTCCAATGCTTCCACATCCTTCCTATCGTGAGGCGACCAGAACTGGACACTGTACTCCAAAAGTGGCCTAACCAGAGTTTTATAGAGCTGCATCATTACATCGCGACTCTTAAACTATATCCCTCGACTTATGAAAGCTAACACCCCATAAGCTTTCTTAACTACCTTATCTACCTGTGAGGCAACTTTCAGTGATCTGTGGACATGTACCCCCAGATCCCTCTGCTCCTCCACACTTCCAGGTATCCTGCCATTTACTTTGTACTCTGCCTTGGAGTTTGTCCTTCCAAAGTGTACCACCTCACACTTCTCCAGGTTGAACTCCATCTGCCACTTCTCAGCCCACTTCTGCATCCTATCAATGTCTCTCTGCCACCTTCAACAATCCTCTGCATTATCTACCACACCACCAACCTTTGTGTCATCTGCAAACTTGTCAACCCACCCTTCTACCCCCACATCCAGGTCGTTAATAAAAATCACAAAAAGTAGAGGTCCCAGAACAGATCCTTGTGGGACACCACTAGTCACAACCCTCCAATCTGAATGTATTCCCTCCACCACCACCCTCTGCCTTCTGCAGGCAAGCCAATTCTGAATCCACCTGGCCAAACTTCCCTGGATCCCATGCCTTCTGACTTTCTGAATAAGCCTATTGTGTGGATCCTTGTCAAATGCCTTACTAAAATCCATGTAGATCACATCCACTGCACTACCCTCATCTATATGCCTGGTCACCTCCTCAAAGAACTCTATCAGGCTTGTTAGACATGATCTGCCCTTCACAAAGCCATGTTGACTGTCCCTGATCAGACCATGATTCTCTAAATGCCCATAAATCCTATCTCTAAGAATCTTTTCCAACAGCTTTCCCAGCACAGACGTAAGGCTCACTGGTATATAATTATCCGGACTATCCCTACCACCTTTTTTGAACAAAGGGACAACAGTCACCTCCCTCCAGTACCATTCCCGTGGACAATGAGGACATAAAGATCCTAACCAGAGGCTCAGCAATCTCTTCCCTCACCTCGTGGAGCAGCCTGGGGAATATTCCGTCAGGCCCCGGGGACTTATCCGTTCTAATGTATTTTAACAACTCCAACACCACCTCTCCCTTAATATCAACATGCTCCAGAACATCAACCTCACTCATATTGTCCTCACCGTCATCAAGTTCCCTCTCATTGGTGAATACCGAAGAGAAGTATTCATTGAGGACCTCGCTCACTTCCACAGCCTCTCGGCACATCTTCCCACCTTTATCTCTAATCGGTCCTACCTTCACTCCTGTCATCCTTTTTTTCTTCACATAATTGAAGAATGCCTTGGGGTTTTCCTTTACCCTACTCGCCAAGGCCTTCTCATGCCCCCTTCTTGCTTTTCTTAGCCCCTTCTTCAGCTCCTTTCTTGCTACCCAATATTCTTCAATAGACCTATCTGATCCTTGCTTCCTAAACCTTCTTCCACCTGACTAGATTTTCCACCTCACTTGTCACCCATGGTTCCTTCACCCTACCATTCTTTTTCTTCCTCACCAGGACAAATTTATCCTTAACATCCTGCTTCCGAACTGAAATCACGAAAACCAACCTCAGATCAGACCTTGTGCTATGGCTGGCCTCACTCCATCTCGTTTACATCATCGAGCTTACAATGCCCTGGGAGGATGCAGTAGAGGAGGCCTATGAGCACAAGAAGCTGAGGTATGCTGAGCTTGCAGCTGATGCGCAACATCGTGGCTGGAAAGCAAGGGTCCGGCCAGTAGAAGTAGGCTGCACAGAGGATTTGTAGCCACATCAACATCAAAGTTACTCCAGGAGTTGGGAGCGCAAGGGAAGACACACTGACAAGCAGTCAAAGACCTCTCCAGAGCTGCTGAAAAGGGTAGTCAGTGGCTCTGGATGAAGAGAAAGGATTCCGTCTGCGCCCCCAAGTGAGTGAACAGCATGTAGGGGATGAGCCCGGGACGCCAGGATTCACTGCTGAACCCTCCGGAGGAGTTGTGGGCCTATCAGCGAAACACTGAGGAAAGAGGTTGCCCACTTGATAACCCAGAAGATGCCATCACACACTTGGCCACCCCACAGAGTCTAGGCAGCATACCTCAGGAGTGCAAATAAGGGATATTAACATCTAGTCCTACATAACATACCGTAAAGAGGATACAAAAAGTTTCTTCAGCTATATAAAGAGTAAAAGAGAGGAGAGAGAGCATATATCAGACCGCTGGAAAATGATGCTGGAGAGGTAGTATTGGGGGGGTGGGGGCAAGAAAATGGCAGGCAAACTGAATAGATGTTTTGCATCACACTTCACTATGAAAGATGCCAGCAGTATGCCAGAAGTTCGAGAATGTCACAGGGCAAAAGTGAGTGTAGTTGCTATTATTAAGGAGAACATGCTTGGGAAACTGAAAGGTCTGCAAGTAATAAGTAACTTGGACCAGATGATCTGCACCTCAGGCTTCTGAAAGAGGTGGCTAAAGGAATTGTGGAGGCATTTGTAGTGATCTTTCAAGTATCAATAGGTTTTGGCATGGTTCTGGAGGACTAGAAATTGCAAAGTCATTCCACTCTTCAAGAAGTGAGACAGAAGAAAGGAAATTATAGGCCAGTAAGTTTGTCCTCAGTGGTTGGAAAGATGTTGGAGTCAATTGTTAAGGATGTGGTTTTGGGGTACTTAGAGGCATATGATAAAGTAGGCCGGTCAACATGGTTTCCTTCAGGGAAAATCTTGCCTGACAAATCTGATGGAATTCATTGAAGAAATAGTAAGCAGGATAGACAAAGGAGAATTAGTCGATGTTGTGTACTTTGATCTTCAGAAGGCTTTTGACAAGGTGCTGACATAAGACTGCTTAACAAATTAAGATCAAGGCATTTGAGAAAGTAAGGAGGCATGAGATCCAAGGGGACATTGCTTTGTGGATCCAGAATTGGCTTGCACACAGAAGGCAAAGAGTGATTGTAGACGGGTCATATTCTGCATGGAGGTCAGTGACCAGTGGTGTTCCACAGGGATCTGGTCCGGGGCGCCTTCTCTTTGTCATTTTTATAAATGACCTGGATGAAGAAGTGGAGGGATGGGTTAGTAAATTTGCTTTATGACACAAAGGTTGGGGATGTTGTGGATAGTGGGAAGGCTGTCAGAAGTTACAGCGCGTTATTGATAGGATGTAAAACCGGGTTGAGAAGAGGCAGATGGAGTTCAACCCAGATAAGTGTGAGGTGGTTCATTTTGGGAGGTCAAATATGATAGCAGAATATAGTATTAATGGTAAGACTCTTGGCAGTGTGGAGGATCAGAGGGATCTTGGAGTCTGAGTCCATAGGACACTCAAAGCTGCTACGCAGGTTGACTCTGTGGTTAAGAAGGCATACGGTGCATTGGCTTTCATCAATCATAGGATTGAGTTTAGGAGCCGAGAGGTAATGTTGCAGCTATATAGGACCCTGGAGACCCCACTTGAAGTACTGTGCTCAGTTCTGGTTGCCTCACTACAGGAGGGATGTGGAAACCATAGAAAGAGTACAGAAGAGATTTACAAGGATTTTGCCTGGACTGGGGAGCATGCCTTATGAGAATAGGTTGAATGAACTCGGCCTTTTCTCTTTGGAGCGACGGAGGATGAGAGGGGACCTGATAGAGGTATACAAGATGGTGAGAGGCATTGATCATGTGGATAGTCAGAGACCTTTTCCCAGGGCTGAAGTGGCTATCTTGAGAGGGAACAGTTTTTAGCTGCTTGGAAGTAGGTACAGAGGAGATGTCAGGGGTAAGTTTTTATGCAGAGAGTAGTGAGTGCGTGGAATGGGCTGCTGGTGAAGGTGGTGGAGGCAGATATGATAGGGTCTTTTAAAAGACTCCTGGATAAGTGCATGAAGCTTAGAAAAATAGAGGGCTATGTGCAACCCTAGGTAATTTCTACAATGAGGACATGTACGGCACAGCATTGTAGGCCAAAGGGTCTGTATTGTACTGTTGGTTTTCTATGTTTCTATGTTTCACTATGATATTACAGGAAAGATACTACCATAGATAGAGCATTGTCTGACTGGCAGGAGGCAAAGAGTGGGAATAAAGGGAGCCTTTTCTGATTGACTGCCAGTGACTAGTGGTTAGTGGTGTTACAGGGTCTGTATTGGGACTGCTCCTTTTTATGTCATATATCAATGATTTAGATGATGGAATTGATGGCTTTGTGGCAATTTTTGTGGACGATACAAAGATAGGTGGAGGAGCAGATAGTGTTGAGGAAGTAGAGAGGCTACAGAAGGACTTAGAAAGATTAGGAGAATGGGTAAAGAATTGGCAGATGGAATACAGTGCTGGGAACTGTATAGTCATGCACTTTGGTAGAACGGATAAAAGAATAACTCAAAATCAGGTTTAGTATTACCAGCATGTGTTGTGAAATTTGTTAACTTAGCAGCAGCAGTTCAATGCTATACCTAATATAGAAGAAAGAAAAACAAATAAATAAAATAATAATAAATAAATAAATAAACCAATTACAGTATACTGTACATATATTGAATAGATTAAAAATCGTGCAAAAAACAGAAAATAATATATATTTAAAAAGTGAGGTAGTGTTCAAGGGTTCAATGTCCATTTAGGAATCAGATGACAGTGGAGAAGAAGCTGTTCCTGAATTGCTGAGTGTGTGCCTTCAGGCTTCTGTACTTCCTGCCTGATGGTAACAGTGAGAAAAGGGCATGTCCTGGGTGCTGGAGGTCCGTAATAATGGACACTGCCTTTCTGAAACACCGCTCCCTAAAGATGTCCTGGGTACTTTGTACGCTAGTACCCAAGATGGAGCTGACTGAATTTACCACCCTCTGCAGCTTCTTCTGATACTGTGCGGTAGCCCCTCCGTACCAGACAGTGATGCAGCCTGTCAGAATGCTCTCCACGGCATATCTATAGAAGTTTTAGAGAGTATTTGTTGACATACCAAATCTCTTCAAACTTCAAAACGCAGACTATTTTCTAAATGGAGAGAAAATCCAAAAATCTAAGGTGCAAAGGGGTTTGAGAATCCTTTTGCAGGTTTCCCTAAAGGTTAATTTGCAGGTTTAGCTGGTGGTGAGGAAGGTAAATGCAATGTTGGCATTCATTTCGAGGGGACTAGAATATAAAAACAGGTTTGTAATGTTGAGGATTTATAAAGCATTGGTGAGGCCTCACTTGAAGTATTGTGAGCAATTTTTGGTCCTTTATTTACGAAAGGATGTTCTGACATTCGAAAAGGTTCAAAGGAGATTTACAAAAATGATTCCAGGATTGAATGGCTTATCATATGAGGAGCATTTGATGGCTCTGGGCCTGTAGTCACTGGAATTCAGAAGAATAAAGGGAGATCTCATTGAAATCTATCAAATTTTGAAAGCCCCCGATAGTTTGGATATGGAGAGGATGTTTCTGAGAGGGGAAGTCTGGGACCAGAACAGAGGGATGTCCATTTAGAACAGGAATGAGAAGGAATTTCTTTAGATGAAGAGTGGTGAATCTATGGTATTCGTTGCCACAGGCGGCTGTGGAGGCCAAGTCATTGGATATATTTAAGGCGGAGGTTGATAGATTCTTGATTAGTCAGGACATGAAGGGTTACAGGAAAAAGGCAGGAGTCTGGAGCTGAGAGGGAAATGGGTCACCCATGATTGAATGGCAGAGCAGACTCGATGGGCCAAATGGCTTAATTCTGCTCCTAGATCTTATGGTCTTATGGTGGTGAGATTATAGTGTAGCTGGCAGAGTTTGCAAAGAGCATGAGGTTTTTCCATATGTCTCTGATGTATGTCCTATGATGCTTGATGTACGTTCTCTGCTCATCAGCCTATTGTGCAAAATCATAAAACATTTCTAATAGATAGATAGATAGATAGATAGATATACTTTATTGATCCCAAGGGAAATTGGGTTTCGTTACAGCCGCACCAACCAAGAATAGAGCATAAATATAGCAATACAAAAACCACAAACAATCAAACAACAATATGCAAACTATGCCAGATGGAAATAAGTCCAGGACCAGCCTATTGGCTCAGGGTGTCTGACCCTCCATGGGAGGAGCTGCAAAGTTCGATGGCCACAGGCAGGAACAACCTCCCATGACGCCCAGTGTTGTATCTCGGTGGAATATGGCCAGAGTCCAACAGTAAAAAGTTCAATATCAAATCTCAAATGTTTCACAGTTCTGACTAAAAGCCACTGGAATAGTCATAGTCATAGTCATACTTTATTGATCCTGGGGGAATTTGGTTTTTGTTACAATTGCACCATAAATAATAAATAGTAATAAAACCATAAATAGTTAAATAGTAATATGTAAATTATGCCAGTAAATTATGAAATAAGTCCAGGACCAGCCTATTGGCTCAGGGTGCCTGACCCTCCAAGGGAGGAGTTGTAAAGTTTGATGGCCACAGGCAGGAATGACTTCCTGTGACGCTCTGTGTTGCATCTCGGTGGAATGAGTCTCTGGCTGAATGTACTCCTGGGCCCAACCAGTATATTATGTAGTGGATGGGAGACATTGTCCAAGATGGCATGCAACTTGGACAGCATCCTCTTTTCAGACACCACCGTCAGAGAGTCCAGTTCCATCCCCACAACATCACTGGCCTTACGAATGAGTTTGTTGATTCTGTTGGTGTCTGCTACCCTCAGCCTGCTGCCCCAGCACACAACAGCAAACATGATAGCACTGGCCACCACAGACCTGTAGAACATCCTCAGCATCGTCCAGCAGATGTTAAAGGACCTCAGTCTCCTCAGGAAATAGAGACAGCTCTGACCCTTCTTGTAGATAGCCTCAGTGCTCTTTGACCAGTCCAGTTTATTGTCAATTCGTATCCCCAGGTATTTGTAATCCTCCACCATGTCCACACTGACCCCCTGGATGGAAACAGGGGTCACCAGTACCTTAGCTCTCCTCAGATCTACCACCAACTCCTTAGTCTTTTTCACATTAAGCTGTAGATAATTCTGCTCACACCATGTGACGATGTTTCCTACCGTAGCCCTGTACTCAGCCTCATCTCCCTTGCTGATGCATCCAACTATGGCAGAGTCATCCGAAAACTTCTGAAGATGACAAGACTCTGTGCAGTAGTTGAACTCTGAGGTGGAAATGGTGAAGAGAAAGGGAGACAAGACAGTCCCCTGTGGAGCCTCAGTGCTGCTGGTCACTCTGTCGGACACACAGTGTTGCAAGCACACGTACTGTGGTCTGCCAGTCAAGTAATCAAGAATTCATGACACCAGGGAAGCATCCACCTGCATCGCAGTCAACTTCTCTCCCAGCAGAGCAGGGCGGATGGTGTTGAACGCACTGGAGAAGTCAAAAAACATGACCCTCACAGTGCTCGCTGGCTTGTCCAGGTGGGCATAGACACAGTTCAGCAGGTAGACTATGACATCCTCAACTCTTAGTCGGGGCTAGTAGGCGAACTGGAGGGGATCTAAGTGTGGCCTGATCATAGGCCGGAGCAGCTCCAGAACAAGTCTCTCCAGGGTCTTCATGATGTGGGAGGTCAATGCCACCGGTCTGTAGTCATTGAGGTCGCTGGGGTGCGGCGTCTTTGGCACAGGGACGAGGCAGGACGTCTTCTAAAGTACAGGAACCCTCCAGAGCCTCAGGCTCAGGTTGAATACATGGCGAAGTACTCCACATAGCTGAGGGGCACAGGCCTTGAGCACCCTGGTACTGACACCACCCGGTCCTGCAGCCTTGCTTGGGTTGAGACGTTTCAGCTGTCTTCTCACCCGTTCAGCTGTGAAGTCCACCGTGGTGGTTTCGTGTGGGGAAGGGGTATAGTCATGAGAGCAGGGTGGGGGACTGTGAAGAGGGGTTGGAGGGGAGAGTGGAATATGTGTTGGTTGGGGGCCGACAACAGATGGCTCATGTGGGGGATGGGCAGGGGCCACAATGTCAAAGCTGTTAAAGAACAGGTTAACTCTGCACCATACTATAAACACAAGAAAGTCTGCAGATGCTGGCAATCCAAGGCAATACACACAAAACGCTGGAGGAACTCAGCAGGTCAGGCATCATTTAAGGAAATAGAATAAACAGATAATGTTTTCGGCCAAAACCCTTCTTCAGGACTCTTTGCATCTTGCTGCACAAATATTGCCAGTCCTGCTGAGGAGATCCTGCATATATTGCTTCTGTATGAGGTTTCCAGCAACTGCAAAACAGTGCTTTTCAGAACCACATGTAAAACAAAGAACAGCATTTAATTGGCTTCATATTGCTCACTCAAGTTTTTACTCAGAGGATGAACATAGTCAGATGCTTATCTGCCAGTTCCAAAGAATGTATTTATAACACACTGTAAAGATCTTATCACCATTTCACTTCTCTGACCAAACATCAACAAACAACCAGAAAGATAGAGCGGAGACACAAGAGACTGCAGGTATTATAATATGGAGGGAAAAAAGTTGATGAAAAAACTCAGTAGGTCAGGCAGCAACTGTTGAGGGAAATAGACAGTTGACATTTCGGGTTGAGACCCTTCATCTTAGCTGAAAGATAGAGAGTAGAAAGAGATTGAGGGAGGGAGTAGACCATTCAGCTAACAAGCAGTAACTGGGCAGCACACACAAAACGTTGGAGGAACTCAGCAGGTCAGGCAACATCTAGGATATAAATAGTCGACAATTTAGGCCAAGACCCTTCTTCAGGACTGGAAAGAAAGGGAGAAGACCCCAGAATAAAATAGTGAGGGGAGGGGAAGGAGGGCAAGCTAGAAGGTGATAGGTGAAGCCAGGTGGGTGGGAAAAGTAAAAGACTGGGGAAGGAGGAATCTGATAGGAGAGGAGAGTGGACCATGGAGAAAGAGAAGAAGGAAGGGAATTGAGGGTGGGTTAGGAGAAGAGGTAAGAGGCCAGAGTGGGCAATAGAAGAAGAGGGAAGTGGAGAGGAAAAATTACTGGAAGAAGAAATCAGTGTTCATGACTCAGTTTGAAGGTGAATGAGATTGAATATGAGGTGTTGGTCCTCCACCCTGAGAGTGGCCTCATGAGATTTCCTGGTGGTGGCTGATGGAGTAACAGCAATCTGCCATTGCTCCAACTTTAATTATCTTATTATTTCCAACCCGTCTTGAAACTTCTTTCTTAAGTATGATATTCTTTAATTATGGCTGGAAGGAGTGCCAGGGGTACTAAAAAGGATGCCTCTTTGGATTCTATTATGGAATTGCTGCAAAGTCATACACGAGAAGCCTCTGAGAAGTTTCAACAATTCAGCACTGAATTTAAACAAATAGATGGTAAATTGGACTCTAGCCAACAAACTCTTAATGAACACAATGAATGTATTAAAAATAATGAGGAAAATTTGTTGGCTCTAGAAATGGAAGTGGATGAATTGCAGAAGGTTGTGAAAAGCAATCGAAGTCCAACGAAAAGTTGAGACAGAAGTTTATCGACCTAGAAAATGGAAGAGAAGGAACAACCTACAGGTTCTGGGTCTCAAAGAATTAATTGAAGGTAACCATCCTATGGAGTTTTTTGCAAACTTTTTGCAAGAATTATTTCCAGAGATTTTGACTTCTGTGCCTACGATCGATCAAGTTCACAGATCTCCTGCGTTTAGACCTCCTAACGCTCAGAGACCAAGATCAGTAATAATCTGTTTTCAGGAATTTAAAACAAAGGACCTCTTAATTTGCGAATCTCATCGAAGAGGCATGATTGACTGTAATGGTCACAAGATTAGAATTGTTCAAGATTATTCGCCAAAGGTTATGCGGGAATGTATTAAGTTCAAAGAAGTTATATCCGAGCTTTTTAATATGGGTTTCAAGCCTTCCCTTCACTACCCAGCCTGACTCAGAATCACACTTAAAAATGATTCTTTTGAATGATTCCGCTCGACTGTTGAAGCACAGAAGTTTTTAAAATCCGGAGGTTAAGTCCAAAGGCTAAATGTTTAGTTTCTCCTTACATGAAGACACAAGATTAAATGAGAAACTTTTAATTCACAAATCCTGTCGAAGGGGCATGATTGGTTATAGGGTGGAATATTAAGGTTCTCGAAGATTATTCGCTTGAAGTTATGCAGGAATGTGCTAAGTTTAAACAAGCTCTGTTGGAATTTTTTAACAAGGGTTTTAAACTGTCCTTTGGCTACCCAGTTTGACTGAGAAACTCATTAAAGATGAACCCTTCGAATGGTTTCATTTGAATGCTGAAACACAAAGATTTTTTAAATTTGAAGGCTAATTGCTTAGTCTGTTTTACCATGAAGATATAAGATTTATGTTCAATGTCTATCTGTATGAATAATTGTATCTTTTACTTTTGGTAAACCTTTGTAACTAATTTCCTTTTCGTATTTTTAATACTTTATTTTTGATATACAAGAATTGAATCTCTACTTTGGGTATTGTTTAGTCTAGGTTGGAATATAAATAACCTTGAAACTATTTGAAGCAATCACCAGGTTTCTTGGGGTTTGTCCATAGTTTGTAGACGCCAACTTTCCATTTGTCAGTTTTCTTTCTTTGGGAGGTGGGCAGAGTTATGGTGGGTTTTTTTCCCAGAAGCTGTTTTCAAATTTTTAGCCAATTTGTTGCTTGGTTACCATTTCTCAAGGTTTATGGCTTGGTTTTTAAATTACATTTTTAACCCTTCCTTTAAATAATATTGAAAATATTAATTTACTTAGTTTTAGCATGAAAAGGTTAAATCACCCTGTTAAATGTAATAAGATTTTTGCTTATATTAAGAAATTTAAGGTTCCTTTTTTTTTATAAGAAACTCACATACACAAATTTGATAACCTACGTTTTTTTAGCCTTTGGAATGGTCTTTGTTTTCACTGTTCTTTTCAGGCCATATCAAGAAGACTCGATTCTTATAGATAATACACTTTGCTTTGTCCAACATAAAGTAGTGTCCGATACTAATGGACATTCTGTTATAGTTTTAGGAAAACTAGATAATTAATTAATACTATTTGCCAATGTGTATGTCCCAAATGTAGATGACCCAGGATTCTTTGAACGCTTTTTTTCATTTTTACCACATCTAAATCTTTATTCTTTGGTGATGGGAGGAGATTTTAACTGTTGGCTAGACCCAATTTTAGACCGATCATCTTCTAAACCAGTGTCTCTTAATAAATCAGCTTTGTTTATTCAATTCTTTTTATTGAAGTGTGGTATAGTTGATGATTGGCATTTTTTACATCCTTTAGATAGGAAGTATTCATATTTTTCCCATGTTCATCACAAATATTCCAGGATTGATTTTTTTTTTATCAATTGTCAAATGATTTCATCAGTTTGTTCCTGTGAATATAAAGAGATTGCTGTTTCAGATCATGCTCTTATACTTTTATCTTTAAAACTCCCTGGTCTTCTTCAAACCAACAGATTTTGGCGTTTTAATACAACTTTGTTATCTGATAAGGAATTCTTAAAATTTCTAGAGAAGCATATTATTTTGTTTTTTGAAGAGAATAAAATGGAAGAGACTTCTAATCTTATTGTATGGGATACTTTCAAGGCCTATGTTAGAGGACAAATCATTTCTTATACCACAAGTGTTAAGAATAAAGCTAATAAAGAAAGAATTGAATTAGCCAATCAGTTAAAACAATTAGATCAAAAATATGCTATAGCTCCAGATCCTGTTTTATATAAAAGACGTGTTGAAGTTAAAACTAAATATGATCTTCTGTTAACATATCCAATTGAAGCTCAACTTCTTAAAGATAAAACTCAATTTTACATTCACAGAGATAAACCAGGCAAAGTATTGGCCTACCAATTTAAAACTTCTGTAGTTAAACGACAAATTAAAGAAATTTGCAAAACTAATGGTGATAGGACAACTGATTACGCTGAAATAAATGATACCTTTAGAGAATTTTATTCTAAACTTTATAGTTCTGATTCCCCTGAAGATAATACTGTAATGAATAATTTTCTAAATCAATTAAATATTCCTGCACTTTCTGCAGATAGTTGCAAACAGATGGATTAACCCATTTTTTATCAGGAAATCGCCGAGGCGATATGTTCATTATACTTAGGGAAGGCTCCGAGTCCAGATGGATTTTCCAGAGAATTTTATAAGGCTTTTTCTTCATTAATTATACCAGAGTTACACTTAGTCTTTTTGGATTCTTTCAAGTTGGGTAGTTTGCCTCAATCATTTTATGAAGCTTCTATTTCACTTATCCTAAAAAAGAACAAGGGTCCAGCTGAATACTCTTCATATAGGCCAAGTAAATACTAAAATTCTTTCTAAAGTTCTGGCTTGTAGGATTGAAAATATTTTACCTTCTATTATTTCTGATGATCAGATTTGGATTTATTAAAAACTGACATTCTCATTCTAATGTACGCCGTGTATTAAATGTTACTTACTCTCTTTCTCAGGATATATCGGAATGTGTGATATCCTTAAATGCTGTGAAGGCCTTCGATCGGGTTGAATAGAATTATTTATTTAAAACCTCAGAAAAATTTAATTTTGGACCAGATTCTATTCAATGGGTGAAATTACTTTATTTATCTCCTTCTGCTCGGGCCCTTACTAATTTTCAAAATTCCAAACCATTTAAACTTCACCGTGGACCTAGACAAGGCTGTCCATTGAGTCCTTTGCTTTTTGATTTAGCTTTAGAACTCCTTGCCATTGCTTTTTGAGAATCTAATGATATCTATGGCATTTTAAGGAGAGGTATCACCCACAAAATCTCGTCTTACGCTGATGATATATTGCTTTTTATCGCTGATGTTGAGACCTCATTACCTTGTGTACTTTCTTTACTCTTCCGTTTTAGCCAGATTTCAGGATATAAGTTGAACCTACATAAGAGTGAATTATTTCCTTTAAATAATTTGGTGTCAATTAATACTAATCTCCCTTTTAAAATTGTAAGGCATCAATTTACTTATTTGGGTGTAACAATCACTAAGAATTACAAACACCTATTTAAAGAAAACTTCCTTATTTTATTGAACCATGTAAAAAAGACATTACTAAATTGGTCACCTCTTTCAATATTGTTGAATGGATGAACTAATTCTATTAAAATGAATATTCTACCTAAATTTTTGCATCTTTTTTAGGCTTTACCCGTTTTTATTCCTAAATCCTTTTTTGACTCTCTTGAATCTATTTTATCCTCCAATATATGGAAAAATAAATGTCCTCATTTAAACAAAGTTCATCTTCAAAAACCTAAAAAGTCTGGAGGTTTAGCCTTACCTAATTTTAGGTTTAATTACTGGGCAGTTAATATACGATATCTTACATTTTGACTATATTATATTAATCATGTAGACTGCCCAGTATGGGTTTCTTTAGAAGCTAATTCTGTTAATAAATTTTCTATTACTTCTCTTCTTGGATCCTCACTTCCTTTATTTGTAAGTAAACTAACTGATAATTTAATAGTTAAACATACTCTTGAGGAACTGGATACAATTTAGAAAACATTTTGGTTTATTGAGATTTTCCCTTTCTAGTCCCATTTACTCTAATTTTTTAAAACCCTCCATGACTGATTTAGTCTTTAAAGAATGGGACAGGTTGGGTATTAAATGTTTTTGGGGTCTGTTTGTTGGAGGAAATCTTTTTTCATTTGAGCAATTGTCAGCTAAATATAGCCTACCCAAAACTCACTTTTTTAGATATCTACAAATCAGAGACTTTCTAAGATCTCAATTATGCACATTTCCTATAAGCTCAGATAAGAACTTACTAGACATAATTTTTAATTTGACACCTTTTTATAATGGTTCAATATCTAATATTTATGGTATGTTACTGGAGACGAGGAATGTTCCTTTAGACAAAATTAAGAATCTCTGGGAACAAGACTTACAGACATCAATATCTGAGGAAACTTCGAATGAAATTTTTAAACTCGTTAATACTTCATTGTTATGTGCTTGCCATTCCTTCATATAATTTAAGGTGGTACATAGAGTCCATATGACTAAAGATAAGCTATCTGGTTTTTATTTGGTTACAGGTTTCCCCCGCCATCCGAAGGCAGAGCATTTCTATGAAATGGTTCGTAAGCCGGAATGTCATAAAGCAAAGAAGCAACTACCATTTATTTATATGGGAAAATTTTGTGAGCATTCGCAGACCCAAAAATAACCCACCAAATCATGCCAAATAACACATAAAACCTAAAATAACAGTAACATATAGTAAAGGAATGATATGATAAATACACAGCTTACATAAAGTAGAAATACTTTTCCACAATCATTGCCTGAACTGTTCTCCGTAGCGAAAATCTCACGCAAGCACCGTCGGCAAAAACACGACACAGGAGCTCTCCAGTAACCTTTAAGCTATGAAGCTACCAAATCATACCAAATAACACGTAAAAATAGACAGCCTATATGAAGTAGAAATAATGCATGTACAGTGTAGTATCGCTTACGGGAAACGGGAAGACAGCGCAGAGCACACTGATGATGGTGTTAGACTGACTCGTCGGAGTTTGGGTGGTGCAGTGGCCCCCACCCTCCAGGCTGCGACCCAATACCGATCCGTGAAGCATGCAGGGGTCTTTTGGCTTAAGAAAAGAGCCAAAATAAACAAGCTAATTAATTACGTGCCGGGCAGTACCTAATTAATTAGCATGTTTATTTCGGCTTTTTTCTTAAAGATGTGCTGTGCGTCTCCTGGCTTCCGCTGCATTCTCCGCGAATCGGTATCTGTCCGCGGCCTGAGTGTTGGTGTACTGGGACTCTGGGGTGTCATCTCATTGTCGTCTGTTTCCATTAGAGCAGGTAGCTCATCTTCTCCTATGACTGCCCGCCTCGATGTCAAAGGTCAAGGTTCGTCGTCTGCTGTAGCTGATGTGGAAGGCTTGCTTGACTGCTGAGCCTCGCGCATTTTTCTATCATGCAGTTCTTTGTAAGCACTCAAACCATGCTGCAAATATCCCCTAAGCCTACATACCCTTTCGAAGATAAAGTCATACTTTAACTTTACTCATTCAGTTTCGATTGTTATCCTTTCCTCTTCCAATTGCATCAGCTCTTCATCTATCAGTTCTTGGTCATGGGATGCCAAAACCTCTTCAACGTCATCTTCGTCAGATTCCACAAGCCAAACTCACTTAGTCCTTACTTCATTTGCCACGATCAAAATGCTTAATTATGTCCAGTTTTACTCTGTGTAACACCCTTACGAGCTCTTTCAGGCTTTTCTGATACCTTAGAACTCATCTTGCAAACGGCTGCTCACAGGCACGTGTTTAAGCAATGCCGACAAGAATGCAGTTCCGAATCCAGGGGAGAGCGGCTGCTCAGGGTGCGTGCTGCCTTTTATCGCGCGCTGCTTTTTTTCGCATGCTGCTTTTTTTGTAATGGTGAAAACACCTTCTGTTAGCGAAAACAGGGTACTAATGTAGGTCTTTCATAACAGTGAGGTTTCGTAAAGCGAACGTTCGAAAAGCGGGGGACACTTGTATATCTCCCTACTGTGACAGATGCAATAATGGAGAAGTTTCATTACTTCATATGTTTTGGACTTGTCCATGTCTTGAAAAATATTGGAAGTAAGTTTTTCAAACTTTTTCTTTACTTTTCAAAGTCAATTTTAAGCCTAAACCTCTGACGGCCCTATTCGGTATTATTGCAGGACAAGATATCAAGTTGAAGACATCAGATTTGCATATTTTGGTCTTTAGCTCTCTTATAGCTAAGAGGGCGCTTTTGTTTAAATGGAAAGATGTTTCTCCTCCTACTCATGCTCAATAGTTACGTGACGTTATATCATGCTTAGATTTAGAGAAGATTCGTTGTTCAATTTCTAAATCTCGTCAAGACTTTCAAACATTGTGGGGACCCTTTCTGAATTATTTTCAAAACTTTCAAAACCCTCAATTCGTTGTTTAATTTTAGATGTTGGCTATTATTAATTTTTATTATACGAGAAGGTATTCTACCTTTTTTTCTCCTTAATAAACAGCTTCGGTCTTGGTAGGGGTTAGATTCTTTTTTTGTATTAAATTAGTTTTTTTTTAAAATATCAATTTGAATAACCTACATGAATACAGAGTAATGAGATTGTTATTATGGATAGATATATTGTAATTGGTAGCTGTTTTTCCCGACCTTTATATATACTTTATTGTACTCTGCATTCTTCTATATAGAAACTAATAAAATATTGAAAGGGAGTGGCCTCATTGTGGCAAGAGAGGAGTACAAGGACCAACATGTCAGAAACCAAATGGGAATGAGAATTAAAATGGTTAGCCACCGGGAAGTTCAACTTTTAGCGGAAATTTACAAAGGGTGATTGATAAGTTCATGGCCTAAGGTAGAAGGAGTCAATTTTAGAAAACCTAGCACATTTATTTTTCCTACATTTACACACTTAGTCCAGCAGTCGTGGAGCATACGGATCCCTTCTTTGTAGAAGTCGGCGTCTTGGACCTCCAGAAGTGGTCCACACCAGGAGTGATTGATAAATTTGTGGCCTAAAGTAGAAGGAGATGAGGAGAAACTTCTAACTTTCTGCATTTTCACTCAAAGAGTTGAACTGCACGTGCATGTAACAAGAGCTGTATAACTCATCTCCTTCTACCTTAGTCCATGAACTTATCAATCACCCCTGCTGCGGACCACCTGGATGTCCAAGATGCTCTCATTACATGCACATGCAGTTCAACTCTTTGAGTGATAATGCAGAAAGTTTGAAGTTAATAACTCATCTCCTTCCACCTTAGGCCACGAACTTATCAATCACTCCTGCTGTGGACTACTTCTACAAAGAAGGAAACTGTATGCTGCATGACCACTGGACTACATGTTAAATGTAGGAAGGGACTATGTTGAAAAATAAATGTGCTAGGTTTTCTAAAACTGATTCCTTCTACCTTAGGCCATGAACTTATCAATCACCCTTCATATATTCCGTCTGGTAGCCTCCAAGTGTAGGAAGGTCAGGAGCAGAGAAAAAGAGAACAGAGAGGAAGCAGTTTATCAAAAGTTGTCAAATTCAATGTTCTTGCATTGAGTTCTAAACAACCCAGCCAGGATATGTTCCTCCTTGAGGAATAGCGCCTTGTATTCTGCCTGAGATATTTTTTGCAGGAAGGCAAGGTGTTGTACAGTGCAAGTGTCTAAGCAGAGGTGAATCTATTTGTTCAAATTATAAGCAATTACCGGGAATTCTTTTTCCTCTTTGCTTTGATACGTTCTTCATGAGTAATCAGTCTGAAATATTTATACCAATGGAGTTACAACATAAAATGAGTACAGAAGAAACAGGCTATACAGAGAGAGGATGGTTCAAAGGAAAGGAAATAACCATTGCTTATATACAGTGTTCCCTTGGAGGACATTCTAAAGCATTTTACGTCCCTGAAGATCGCTTTCATCATGAAATTAGGTCACTTTTGCCAGCAGACAAATACGGCAGTTGATGTGCACACACAAAGTATATACAAAATTCAGTCAAATAATGACCAGATAATCTAATTTTTGTCATATTACTTTAAAGACAATTGGCTAAATCACAAATAGAATCCGACCACAGTTCTTTAGACATGAAAAATCAGGGGATCTTTCGTGTCCACTGGAGATTCCATTTACAGCTCTGTTTGCACCTCTGACACTGCAGCACTCCCTCAATAATGCATTGATGTGCCAGTCAAGGTCTTTGAAGCGGACTCAAACTTGCAGTCTTCTGAGCCACAGACAATAGTGTTTCCAGTTGAATTGAATTGACTTTATTACTTACATCCTTCATATACATGAGGAGTAAAAATGTTTACGTTACATCCCGTCTAAATGTGCAGTGTGCAATTTATAATAAATGGTATGTACAACAGGACAGTCAATATAACATAGAAATACAATTGTATCAGTCTGATGCCCTGGTGAAAGAAGCTGCCCCTGACCATGGGTTTTATGCTGCAGTACCGTTTCCCAGATGACAGCAGCTGGAACAGTTTGTGGTTGGGGTGACTCCGGTCCCCAGTGATCCTGTTTACACCAAGTGTCACTTTCTCAGAGTCAGGAAAGCATGCCCTTCAGCCCACCGACTCTGTGCCAACCATTAGGTACCCGATGGGTTATATTGAGCAATTGGGCAACTGAGATGGAGCAAGTCAAATCAGGGCACAGAAATGAGATATTATGGGAAGTTTGCCATTATGCAATAATGTAAGTTGATGCAGGCAGGGCAAAGATTTCAGTGCCTTGCTTCATCATACCACATTGCAAGCTGATTAACAAGGGAGAAATAAGAAGTTTTTGAATGAATTTACATCTGCATAGTTTCTGTCATTATCTGCAAATGGCTCCACCAACAATCTTTATTACCTCTGTGGTTCTCCATTTATAGTTCTGTTAATGCACCTTCACTAGACCTCATTAGCTCGGTCCGTGTTGTTGGTTCCCCTACTGACCAAGATGCCTGAGTTATTCCTCTCCCACTTCACATTCCTCTCCAGTCCTAAAGAAAGATCCTCAACTCTGGCATCTGGGAGACAACACAGCTCACCAGACATGCTCATAGCTGCAGTGAACAGCATCCATTCCCTGAGCTATCACTAAACAGCACTACCTTCCCATTCCCTTCCAGACTTCAATGGCCTTGATTGCAATTTACTGAATATTAGAAAGCCTGCATTGAGAGGATGCTTTCAGTATTGGAAAAATCCAGGACCAAAGGGTAACATCTCAGAATTAAAGGATGTCCCTTTAGAACAGAGACGAGGAAGGAATTTCTTAACTGGAAGGTGATGAATCTGTGGAATTCATTGCCATTGCCACAGACAACTGTGGAATTCAAGTCATGGGGTATATTTAAAGCAGAGATTGATAGGTTCTTGATTAGTAAGGGTGTCACTGTTTCTCTTCCCAGAGATGGTGCCTCACCTGCTGGAAATATCCAGCATTTTCTGTAGTCTCTGCTTCCATGAACACAGATTCCAAGAGCCCTGTACCTATTTGATGTGGCAAAGGCCAGCGCCTCCTTCAATGCCACCTTCTATTTTCATACCTTTCTCATCTGTAGCCATGTCCTCTAGTCTTTCTTGACTAACCATTTCTGCAGAATATCATCTGGATATACGAAGGGTGATTGATGTGTTCATGGCCCAAGGTAGAAGGAGATGAGTTATTAACTTCAAACTTTCTGCATAATCACTCAAAGAGTTGACCTGCATGTGCATGTTACAAAAGCTGTATAATTCATTTCCTTCTACCTTAGGCCACGAACTTATCAATCACCCATCTGTGAACACTTTCTGGAAGTCCAAGATCCGTATGATCCACGACCGCTGGAATAAGTGTGTAAATGTAGGAGAGGACTGTGTTGAAAAATAAATGTGCTAGGCTTTCTAAAATTGACTCCTTCTACCTTAGGCCACGAACATATCAATCACCCCTGGTACAGTGGATTCCAGTTAGCTGGGCCATTGGTAAGTTTTGGCAGCTGCTTATTTGGGACAACTCTGAAAGAACAAAAACTATTCAAGAAAATAGCCGGGTTCCCTTCATTTATTTGGGACAGCATGCGACTTATTTGGGACTGGAGTCTGTTGATGAACAGGTTCCTACTAGTGTCAGTCATGTATGGCCGTTGAATGCTACACCATGCTTAGAGCAAATGGTTTTTAAATACTGTCAGTTACAAGTGTTTGTGACCAAAAAGCAGTGATTTGGGTCACTGATAGTTGGCAAACAGTAAGGCAATTCAGAACCATTTTGCTCACTGTGGTTTCAGGCTTGGAGATGCCAGAAATGGCCATTAGACATTGCAGAGCAAAGAGCTTTTAAACAAGGTCAGTTGCGTGTTCTTGTGTTATGTTATCCATTTGTGCCGACGAATGCTAATTCAAAACACAGTGATATTTGATCATTTTGTGTGTCATTTTGACAAGAAGGGCCAGAGTCACCTCTACTTCCTAAGAAGACTGAAGCCCTTTGGAGAATGCAGGCCTCTCCTTCACATGTTCTACCAGTCTGTTGTACCAGTACAATCTTCTATGTGGTGGTGTACTGGGGCAATGGCATATATATTGGTGATGCCAGCTGGCTCAAAAAAAAACGATTAGAAGGGCTGGCTCTGTTATAGGAGTCAAACTGGACACACTGGAGGCTGTGACAGAACAAAGGACCCTATGGAAAACCCTGTCAATTCTGGACGGTGTTTCTCACCCTGTGCATGCCACTTTGGCTGAAGAGAGAAGTACTTTTATTCATAGATTAAGGTTACTGCACTGTTTCAAAGAGCACTATATATGAGGTCATTCTTACCCTGAGCCATTAGGCTCTATAATGAGTCAACCTATAGCCGGAGAAGTGATGACTCCCTCCTGTTAGACTGTTTGAGGTAACTTATTTTTTATTCTTTCTTACTTCTCTAATATTTGTATATTTGTATATCTGTGCATTTGTATTTCTACTGTGACACTGTAATTTCCTCTGGGATTAATAAAGTATCTATCAATCGGCTCTAGCTAATCAATGTGTATGCCTCACCCACGTTGAATAAGCAGATCTCTGTTCTCCAGCAGCTCGCACCACTGCTGGTGATGTCTCTAACTGTCATCATGGCTGGAAGCTTCAACTGCATCATCGCTGCAGATAGACAACCCGGCCATGCCAACAGGAGACTGGACGACAGCTCCAGACTCCTGATGGACATCCTTGCAGGTGGAGCTCAATCTCAACATAATTGATCGACATCCTCTTCTCATCAAAGGCAATACCAGTCAGATCCACTGATACCCTGCTGCCTCCACTGGAGTGCCAGAAGGCAGGTAGGGGAATGTCAACGTTGAACATTGAGAAGTTGACTCCAAAGAATGTCAAAGAACCAAAGAGGGATCACACAGTTTGGAGAACCATGAAGGACCTCTTTCTTTTTATTGCCTGGCAGAGTCACCTTATGTACTTCTGCACCTAGCCTCACTTTATGCAGTGGTCCCCAACTGGGCGGCACGTAATTAATTAGCTTGTTTATTTCGGCTTTTTTCTTAAAGATGTGCTGGGTGTGTTCCGACTGCCGCTGCACCACTGTATTCTTCGCAGCAATGTATCGGTCCCCAGCCTGGAGGTCGGGGACCACTGACGTTATGTATATAAGTTAATCTTTTTTTTGGCATGTGCCTGCGTGTGTGCGAGTCTGTGCATGTGCGTCTGCGTGTGTGTGCGTGTGCATCTGTGTGTGTGCATCTGCGTGTCCGTGCGTGCGTCCGTGATTATGTCTTTTTCATGGCTTTTTACAAGGCTTGGAGCGAGAGAGAGACTGTGTGGCATGCCACTCCTCACACAGACATTTTCGCAATATTTTCCCTTTATTTTACGAGGTTGAGTTGCGATCTCATCACTCAACCCGGCACGGATGGAAAGCATACTTCGGGGTGGACCCGATTAGTTTCGAACCCAGGAACCTCCGCTCCCGGGTCCGGCACCGATGTCGTTGCGCCACCAGCCGGCCCTATATAAGTTAATCTTATGTATATTGTGATGCAAAGTCAATGTCCAGAGATGGGGGCCTTTTGCCAACCTCAGCTTTCTAAATACAGGAGCTGACACTGATCAAAGAGTTGATTTTGAGTAAGTTAAACTTCCAACTGATGTTCTTTATTCAGCTTCTTGTCATAAATGAGAGCTACTCTTCAGTTCTAAATGTAAATTGCAAGCAATACTCAGTTTGAAGTTAAAAGAACAGCTTTGCAAGCAAACAGCATTGTCTATAGAGTACAGACTGCTGGCTCATGGCACAAGACTGGTTGCAGTTTTAAACCATTAGATTATATTAATTGGGCTTTATCAAACCAGGCAACACTGGCTAAGTTCTTTAGTTCAAGAAAGCTTGAAGACCAGGTTGATACTATCACTTAGCACATCAAAGAGCTGATCTATTAATAGTTGCATTGTTTGTGTACTCAAAGAGTCAGCTTCCCAATATTAATTGTTGGTACCTGAGAACTCTGCCTCTGGAAGCCTTTAGACCACCTGAGTGAAGAGGTATCTGAAAAAATGTCACATGTCTGTGAAGTTATTGAAGAGGCAGAAAAGGGGTATAAATATAAAGGAGTAGCCAAGCTTATAAGGGATGGTTAAGGAAGATTAAGAAGAATGACAGAGATACAGCGTAAACTAGAATCCATTCTTCTGCCTTTGACATCTGTGACATTTGTCTGCACCTTGTACGTCGTTTCAGCTTATAGAAATTGTAGATGTGTTTAGGGAATTCTTCGTGTTTTAGAAACTGCAATTTGGAAATCTTTTATAAGATATAAAAACCTCTGAGAGTTTTAAATGTGTTTTAAATTTAAATGTGTATCACTAAAAATAAATTAATTGTATTTGAACTACTTTGTTAGCTGGAAGTATCTCCTCCTTGGTAGGGAGGTGGTGGGGGAGCCACCACTCAAGTAGTGGGCATTGGCCGCTAAGCTCAACATGGAGAATAAAAGGGGAATTGAACTCGTCTTTAAACTTCCGTATAGTGAGGATACCCATAACTATCATTTTCTTTGTTTGAGTAGAGGACTTTGCGGTCAGCAAGCCCAATACCATCACACAAGGAAGTTGAGTTGTCATTTACTGCAATAGTCTACTTCTCAATTAAACGTAGCACAATCTGATATGTTTTGACACCTCTGCACACTGTTCAGTTGCAAGGCAAGATCTGTTCTGAAAATATCTCACGCATTATTCATTGCAGATTAAACTGGTGTTAGATACTTGTACAGGAAGGGTTCAAAAGATATTGAGGGAGATGGACAGGTATGTTGCCCATGGAGGTAGATGGGCTCAGCTAATGTCCTTTGTAGATGGGGCTGTGCTGTATCTTTGTAATCACAGACATTGCTTTAAAGAATTGCAGTAATGAGATCCTGGAGCTATGGGTTGCACCAGCTGCTGGGTTTGAGAAGCACCATGGATCACAGAGCACACAGACACAATTGGAACTTACAGAACAATCTCTGAACAAGGTGATATGAGGGGTGAGAAATTAAATGATGTTGCTCCACTCTCTGAGCAAAGGCATGCCTAGTGAAGCACAGGGAAGATGGTTGACTGTCCAGACAGCTGTGCAACGTTCCTGGGCAGTGAGATTTCCAGCTTCAGCGTTATTTAAGCACAGAGAAGACTTCAAGTACCTTTTCTTCATGCCACATCATTTTAAGGTTAGAATAGATAATTATTTGAAAGGTCAGGGGGCTGTTGGCAGTGGGGAGCTGTAATAGAACAGGAGATGAACCCTGGGTTATGTCAGCTATGTTTTTATTAAATGGTGGGCCAGGCTTGAGGGTCCAAGTGGCCTAAAGCTGCTCTAGTTTTCTTACCTGTTACTTAGGAATGCCACTAGAGTGTGCCAGGATATTTGTCAGCATTGCAAGGTCACCTGGCTCAGATATTTCCAAGGGGGCTCTCATTTTTCCCTCACCTGTCTATGCTCCTAAAAGGTCTTCCTTTCACGATAATCTTGCCTCTTGTGGGAACCAGTCTTCATCAGCTCAGCTGAGTACTTCTGATCTTCAGTGAGTATTCTTCTGATCCTCTCCCATCACTGCAGCCAGCACTCATTTAGTAGCAACATTCCATGAAGATGGAGTGTTATCTGCATTTTGATATATCCTGAAAACCAAAAACTTGCAGTTTAAGATCTGCAACCTGACGGCATGAACACCAATTTCTTGAACTTCCAGTTAGCCTCCAACCTGATGGCATGAACATCAATTTCTTGAATTTCTGGACCATCTGGGTAGCCACCAACCTGATGGCACGAACACTGATTTGTCAAACTTCTGATAATGCCCCCCTACACCCGCTCCTTCACTAGTCCCTATCACCTTTTCCTTATCTCCTTGCCTATCTTCTGGTTCTCATCTCCACTATCCTTTCTTCCACGGCTTTCTATCCCCACCTATCAGACTCTCCCTTCTCCAGCCCTGTATCTTTTTCACCAATCAATTTCCTAGCTATTTACATAGAAACATAGAAAATAGGTGCAGGAGTAGGCCATTCGGCCCTTAGAGCCTGCACCGCCATTTATTATGATCATGGCTGATCATCCAACTCAGAACCCTGCCCCAGCCTTCCCTCCATACCCCCTGACCCCCGTAGCCACAAGGGCCATATCTAACTCCCTCTTAAATATAGCCAATGAACTGGCCTCAACTGTTTCCTGTGGCAGAGAATTCCACAGATTCACCACTCTCTGTGTGAAGAAGTTTTTCCTAATCTCGGTCCTAAAAGGCTTCCCCTTTATCCTCAAACTGTGACCCCTCGTTCTGGACTTCCCCAACATCGGAAACAATCTTCCTGCATCTAGCCTGTCCAATCCCTTTAGGATCTTATACGTTTCAATCAGATCCCCCCTCAATCTTCTAAATTCCAACGAGTACAAGCCCAGTTCATCCAGTCTTTCTTCATATGAAAGTCCTGCCATCCCAGGAATCAATCTGGTGAACCTTCTTTGTACTCCCTCTATGGCAAGGATGTCTTTCCTCAGATTAGGAGACCAAAACTGCACACAATACTCCAGGTGTGGTCTCACCAAGGCCTTGTACAACTGCAGTAGTACCTCCCTGCTCCTGTACTCGAATCCTCTCGCTATAGATGCCAGCATACCATTCGCCTTTTTCACCGCCTGCTGTACCTGCATACCCACTTTCAATGACTGGTGTATAATGACACCCAGGTCTTGTTGCACCTCCCCTTTTCCTAATCAGCCACCATTCAGATAATAATCTGTTTTCCTATTTTTGCCACCAAAGTGGATAACTTCACATTTATCCACATTAAATTGCATCTGCCATGAATTTGTCCACTCACCCAACCTATCCAAGTCACCCTGCATCCTCTTAGCATCCTCCTCACAGCTAACACAGCCACCCAGCTTAGTGTCATCCGTAAACTTGGAGATGCTGCATTTAATTCCCTCATCCAAGTCATTAATATATATTGTAAACAACTGGGGTCCCAGCACTGAGCCTTGCGGTACCCCACTAGGCACCGCCTGCCATTCTGAAAAGGTCTTGTTTATTCCCACTCTTTGCTTCCTGTCTGCTAACCAATCCTCCATCCACATCAATACCTTACCCGCAATACCGTGTGCTTTAAGTTTGCACACTAATCTCCTGTGTGGAACCTTGTCAAAAGCCTTTTGAAAATCCAAATATACCACATCCACTGGTTTTTACTTCAACCCTCCTCTTCCTGGCTTCACCCATCACCTTGTGTTTCTCTCTCTCCCCTCCCCCACCTTTTAAATCTACTCCTCTTTTTTTCTCCTGTCCTGATGAAGAGTCTCGAGTCAAAACATCGACTGTACTTTTTTTCCATAAATGATACCTGACCTGCTGAGTTCCTCCAGCATTTTGTGCGTGTTGCTTGGATATCCAGCATCTGCAGATTCTCTCTTGTTATGAGTTTAAGATCTTAATCTTTTCCATCAGTAAGCTTTAGGAGACCCATGAAGTTTCTTAATGTCATCTAAATCACTAATGCAATTTCAAGCCTCAGCTGTTTCCAGAATTACCTTGGATTTAATGACTGTCAACTGTGCCTAGAACTATTATTTTATTTGCAAAAAAATCTTTCTATGTTTAGTTATTACTGTATCTGTATTGATCCATCTATCCCAAGGCATCTATCATTATTTAACTGTTATGGTCCGGTCCGTGAGGTCCACATTCCGGTTCACGGTCCAGTCCATGGACTCAGAATTCCGGATCTTCTGGCTGTCCCTTGTTTTAGTTGGACTTGATCATAGGCACCTGATGCTCGTCTTGCAGCTGGGAATATAAGTGGCCCTGGGTTCGAGTGTGGTTGCTGGGGCTGAATTAAGGCTGGTGGGGTGGTGCTGATTGTGGAGATCACTGGAAAATGGTGGAGAGAGAAACATCAAGTAAAAAGCCAAGCTGTTGAAGGAAGTTTTTGGCGAGAGTGGAAGTGAACTAAAGATGGAGGTTGGTGGGAAAGAGGAATGGAATAGAAAGAGGAAGAAAAGAAAGCAGAAGTATGGGATATCAAACTCTGAGGAGTCAGTGGAAGATCAAAACAGGACAGCAAAACAATGGAAAGAAGATTAGATTAAAGCAAGTATAAAACTAAGCGAAGACGGGGTGTCTTTTGGTGATTGGAACCCGGTTCGTTTGACAAAGATTCTCAACAAAATTATAGGCGAGATTAAAAGATTAAGTAAAGTAGACGGCAAAGAAGTACAATGCTCAATACCCAACAATAGAAAGTAGACTGGAGGAGTTATTTTGGGGATACCAACAAAAGTTACTGTGGATGAGATTAAACAGAACATAAAAGGAGCAAAACTTATTGAGGCCAAACATTTGAAAGTTACAAGAAACGAGAAAAAATGTGATAGTTTGTCAGTAATGATTAACTTTGATGAAGAGAAATTGCCAACTAATGTTTACTTAGGGTATATGTGTTATGCGATTAGAATATATATATATATATATATATATACTACAGCCTTTAAGATGCTATAAACATCAGAAATTCAGGCACATTGCGGCGGTCTGCAGAGGAAAACAAAGATGTAGGAGATGCACTGGAGAACATGAATATGGGAAATGTGAAGCAGGAGTTAAGCTGAAATGCTGCAATTGTGGCGAGGAACACAGCGCAGCTTATCGAGGGTGCATTTATAGCAAGAAGGCGGCTGAGATACAATATGTAAAAGTAACTCAAGGAATCAGTTATGCAGAGGCAGTGAAAGAATTTGCTGAAAAAAGGCTGTCAAGCAAACAAATACAGGGAATAATAAACTGGTGAATTGTGAGGGTTGTAATATGAAAAATAAGGACACACTATTAATGAGTAGAAAGGATTTCGTACTTTTTATGGTGGATGCAATTAATTGTTCAACGCAAACAAGCAAAAGAACTGAAAAAATAAAAATTATAATCAAGTCTGCAGAAAAGTATCTTGGCATTAAAGGAATTAGGTGGGAAGAAGTCAAAGAAACGCTGAATGGAGGATCCAACAGTTCACAGGCAGGGGAGATGGAATCTTAATGGCAGTATATTTATCGCAAATGGTTAAGAATTTAAGAAATATGTTTCAGAACTTAAGGAAAATCCTCAGATTTTATGGTTGAAGCCCAGTGTAAATGTGCAGAGCTCCAATAACAAATAGAAGTACCCAACAAGAACAACTGTGAGTTGGAAAAGAGATTGGAAAATGGAGGAAATTATTACAAGGATACAAAAGGAAAAGAAATTTGCTGCAAAGTAAATTATCTACATTCAGATTATAAAATGAAAACATGGAAGCTAATCAAGAAGAACTCCAAGGTCTCAGTAAACAACTGCAGGCTACGATCAAAGAAAAGGAAAACCTGAAATAGCAGATAGTGTTGCAAGGACGTGGCTGGGGATGAACCCAAGTGCAGGACACAGATTCTGAGGCAGAGTCGTTAGGCGTAGCACCTCCGCGAACGGGGAGCCGATATCCAGGAGATGCTGCAACGCCTAGAACTAACAGTTCTCAGGAATAGGAAACAAGGTTTACTCTCACAGGCGTCAACCAATGAACTGGTGGCTTCTTGCTGTGGTCCAGGGTTTTTATCCTGCCGTTTGATGGGAGGCAGGTGCGTGTAGTTAGTGGTACTTGGGAATGATTGGAATCTAAGTGAGGCGATCGAGGCCCAAATCTTGAGGCAATTGGTAAGGTGGGGGATTGCCAGAAGGGGCCATGACAGTACCCCACCCCCCGCCTCAGTGGGAGCCTCCAGGCAATCCTCCCGGCCTGTCCGGATGGTCCCGATGAAAATCCTGGGTGAGGGAAGGGTCTAGGATGAAGGAGTGGGGGAGCCAGGAATGCTCTTCTGGACCGTACCCTTCCCAGTTCACCAAATATTGGAGACCCCTGCCCCGATGGCGCACATCTAGTAGTCGTCAGACGGTGTATGCCGGATGGTTGTGGATGATACGGGCAGGTGGGGGAGTCTCGGCAGGGGGACACAGAGGGCTGACAGAAACTGGCTTTAGCTGAGACACATGAAAGGTTGGGTGGATGCGCATGGATCTAGGCAGCTTTAGGCAGACCACTGTGGGACTGATTACCCTTTCAACCTTGAATGGTCCCAGGAAGCAAGGGGGGAGTTTTCTATGTTCGTTCTTGAGTGGGATGTCCTTGGAGGCCAGCCACACCATCAACCCAAGTTGGTACGCCAGCACTGGGATGCAGTGTCGGTCGGCTGTCTTCTTATTTCGATTTGTTGAGTTGAGTAGGGCCGAGCACGTCTCCTCCCAAATCTTAAGGCACCGATTAATATGGTCTTGAACCAACGGTACAGCAATCTCCTCTTCTTGCGCGGGAAACAGCGGGGGTTGGTACCCAAGGGAGCACTCGAACGCAGACCTCCCAATGGCAGAGCTCACCAGACAGTTGTGGGCGTACTCAACCCACGGGAGGTGGTCGCTCCAGGTCGATGGGTTGTTTGCCGTTACGCAATGAAGCGTCGCCTCCAGGTCTTGGTTTGCCCGTTCCGTCTGCCCGTTCGTCTGGGGGTGGAAGCCGGATGACAGGCTGACCGATGCGCCCAAGGCTTGGCAGAAGGCCTTCCATACTCGCGAGACAAACTGGGGACCTCAATCGGAGACGATGTCCGCGGGGATTCCGTGGAGGCGGAAGACGTGGCAGACAAGAAGATCTGCGGTTTCCTGAGAGAAAGGAGGTTTAGGGAGGGCCAGAAATTGCACTGCCTTAGAGAATCAGTCTACCACGGTGAGGACTGTGGTGCTTCCACGGGAAGGGGATAGACCAGTGACAAAGTCTAAGGCGATGTGTGACCAGGGGCGACCAGGGACAGGTAGAGGACGAAGTAGATGAGAGACCTTTCCCCAGGCACAGATGGAACAAGCTGAGACATAAGAACGGGTGTCCCCCTCCATGGACGGCCACCAAAAGTGCTTCCTCAGGAGAGCCAGGGTCCGATCACTCCTGGGGTGGCAGGTGAACCGGGATGTGTGCCCCCATTGGAGAACCTGAGACCTGACGGAGACGGGCACATACAGGCGATCGCCGGGTCCATTGCCAGGGTCGGGGTCGTCCCGCTGGGCTTCCTTTACTTTAGCCTTGATCTCCCAAGTGAGGGTGGCAACCACGCAGGAGGGTGGGAGGATAGTCTCGAGAATGGAGGTGTCATCCTTGGAGTCATGCTGGCGGGACATCGCGTTCGGCTTCCCGTTCTTGGATCCTGGATGGTACGTGAGGGTAAACCTGAACCGGCCAAAGAATAATGCCCAATGGGCCTGGCAAGAATTCAGGCGTTTGGCGGTCTGGATATATTCAAGGTTCTTATGGTCTGTCCAGACGATGAACGGGTGTTCCGCCCCCTCCAACCAGTGTCTCCATTCTTCCAACGCTAGTTTGACCGCCAGTAGCTCCCGGTTCCCCATGTCGTAATTTCATTCAGTGGGAGACAGTCGGCGAGAGAAGGCGGCACAAGGATGTAGTTTCTGATCCGGGCCCAAACGTTGGGATGGGACAGTACAGCTCCCTCCCCGGAGTCGGAGGCGTCAACCTCCACAATGAATTGACAGGAAGGGTCCGGTTGATTCAGAACGGGGGTAGACGTGAAATGCCCCTTTAGTTCCGCGAATGCTGAGTCAGCCTCAGAGTTCCAAAGGAAAGGTGTGGCAGGTGAGGTAAGTCGGGTAAGGGGAGCCGCCACCTGACTGTAGTTTCTGATGAACCGGCGATAGAAGTTCGCAAACCCCAGGAACCGTTGGAGTTGCTTGCGGTCCGTGGGTTTGGGCCACTCCGCCACAGCCCGGATCTTCTCGGGATCAGCTCTCACCTGTCCACTCTCAATGATATAACCTAGGAAGCTGACCGAGGGGACGTGGAGTTCGCACTTCTCCGCCTTTACAAATAACTTATTCTCCCCCTGTCTCTGCAGGACTTGACGGATATGATGAATGTGTTGCTGGGGACTGCTGGAAAAGATTAGGATGTCATCCAGATAGACAAACACGAAGTGGTTAATGAAGTCTCTTAGTACATCGTTAATCAAGGCTTGAAAAACTGTGGGGGCATTGGTGAGGCCAAAAGGCATGACCAAGTACTCGAAGTGGCCTAAAGGGGTATTGAATGCCATCTTCCACTCGACCTCCTCCCTTATTCGGACCAGATGGCAGGCGCTTCGTAGGTACAACTTCGAGAAGATGGTGGCTCTGTGAAGTGGTTCAAACGCAGAACTTATCAGAGGCAGTGGGTACTTTATGGCTATATGATTTAGGCCTCGGTAGTCGATGCAGGGACGTAGGGAAACATCCTTCTTCCTCACAAAGAAGAACCCTGCACCCACCGGGGAGGACAAGGGTTGGATGATGCCCGCCGTGAGAGATTCACTGATGTAACCCTCCATTGCTTCCCTCTCTGGCCGGGACAAGTTATACAGCTGACTGGTGGGCAGAGGTGCTCCGGGGAGAAGATCGATAGCACAATCGTATGGTCAGTGTGGAGGCAGGGAAAGGGCGCGTTGTTTACTAAACACGTGTCCCAGGTCGTGGTACTCCGCTGGAACCCTGGACAAGTCAGGGGGTCCAACTGCAGGTGAGGTTGAGGTGGTTTTTACAGCGGAAAGGGCCATCTGCAGACAGGTGATGTGACAAAACAGACTCCAGCTGACTATCCTCCCGGTGGACCAATCAATGCAAGGGTTGTGGCGGCTCAACCATGGGTACCCAAGAACTATTGGGGCTTGAGGGGACGAAATTAACTTAAATTGTACCTGTTCCCGATGGTTCCCCGAGAGAATCAAAGACAGTGGTGGGGTACAGTGAGTGACTCGGGCCAGAAGACTTCCGTCCAGTGCCCGGGCTTCCAGAGGGGTAGTCAAAGGCTCTCGAGGAATTCTGGCCTGGGTTGCTATATCTTCATCCAACAGATTCCCCCCAGCACCAGAGTCTATCAAGGCAGACAAGGACAGGGACTGTTGGTTGTAGCTTACAGTGGCTTGGATTTGCATCGGGATTGGGGGACAGAAGGGAATGTGGTCTGGCTCACCAGGGTCCCCCTTTCTATTGGTGAGCCCCCCCTTTTGGCCAAAGGGAACAGGTGTCATGAAAATGGCCAGACTGACCACAATAGAAACAATCCCCTGCTCTTAATCTCCGGAGCCGCTCGGAGGAAGAAAGATGGCTCCATCCCAGCTGCATTGGTTCCTCTCCCGTGGTGGTGGAAACGGCCGGGCTGGATGCTATTCTAGGAGTGGGAGGAGCAGAGAGGTTAGGACTGGTAGCAGATGGTAAAGCATGCCGTGGGGTGGCCAAAGGACGACCGGTTCTCTCCCTCTGTCGTTCTCGGAGTCGGTTGTCCAGTCTGGTGGCTAGGGAGATCAATGAATCCAGGCTGTTAGTGTCATCCCTAGCCGCCAACTCGCCCTTTACCTTGTGACAGAGGCCTTGCCAGAATACCTCCTGGAGTGCCTCATCATTCCAGCCCGAGTCGGCCGCTAGCGTCCGGAACTCCACGGAGTATTTGGCAATACTACGTGAGCCTTGATGGAGGGTGAGTAGCCGCTTAGCGGCATCTTTACCGCGGACGGGATGGTCAAAAATCTTCCTTATTTCTGAGATGAAGGTGGGGAAGGAAGAGCAGGTCTCTGGCTGATTATCCCAAATCGCGGTGGCCCACGCATTTCCTTGTAACAACCCCATAATGTAAGCTATTTTAGATCTGTCCGTGGCATACGTGGATGGCTGCTGCTCGAACACCAGGGAACATTGCAGCAGAAAAGCCCGGCACTTCCCCAGGTCTCTGGCATAGGGTTCTGGTTCAGGGACGCGCGGCTCCCTTAGCGGACGTGTTGTTGACATCTCGGGCGTCGCCACCACAGGCTGTCTGGGCTGGTCAGACGGAGCTCCCGGAGTCGACGGGGTAAGATGGGTGGATACTCGGTCGACCTGTCCACTGACCTTTCTTACGTCTACTGACAGGGAACGGAGGTTTTCCATGACTTTCCGGAGCAGCTGATCGTGCAAGCCCAATAGGGAGTCCTGGCTGGCGAGGGCTTGTTGTAGAAGATTCGTGTCCGCTGGGTTCATGATGGCCAGTTTGTTCTGTTGCAAGGACGTGGCAGGGGACGAACCCAAGTGCAGGACACAGATGCTGAGGCAGAGTCATTAGGTGTAGCACCTCCGCGAACGGGGAGCCGATATCCAGGAGATGCTGTGAAGCCTAGAACTAACAGTTCTCAGGAATAGGAAACAAGGTTTACTCTCACAAGAGTCGACCAACGAACTGGTGGCTTCTTGCTGTGGTCACAGGGTTTTTATCCTGCCATTTGATGGGAGGCAGATGCATGTAGTTAGTGGTACTTGGGAATGATTGGAATCTAAATGAGGTGATCGAGGCCCAAATCTTGAGGCAATTGGCAAGGTGGGGGATTGCCAGAAGGGGCCATGACAGATAGACTTGGAAAAACAACAATTTTAAAAGTATAATGTGCGATAATTAATATTCTTTAACAAGATGATTTTAGTTTTACATGTGATGTGGATGAATCAATGTAATTGAGGTAATGCAACTGTATGAAAACATGACAAAATTAGGGAAGAATAGCAGTTTGCGGCATTATCTAATGAGCGCATTAAGCGTTCACGAGGAATTGCAACTACAGAGTGATGCAAATAGAGAACTGCAGGCTGAACTAGATTGTCTAAAGTAGAGAACTCCAGGACATATTTGGTTGGAACACCACAAGTCTAGAAGGTAGCAGTAATACACAGAAAAACTGGTTGCCAACCACCATTAAACAAAAAAGAAGAAGAAGAAGTGTGGTTGCTGGTTTGTCTCGTCAGTATCCTGTCCTTGCCTCTGTGGGGTAAGTCAGGCCATCTTGCCATTACCCTGCGGTTAGATCTGTCCCTTCCTGTCCTTGCCTCCGTTGGGTAAGCCAGGCTGTCTTTGCAGTTACCTTGAGGCTGGACTTTTCCCTTCCCTTCCCTTCAAAAGCCTTTGCCTGAAGCCTCTGCCCGCATCCTGTGTCTGGAGCCTTGCCTGCAACCTGTGTCTGGAGCCTTGCCTGCAACCTTGTCAATTTCTACCACCGGAGCGAGACTATAACCTTGCTGTGTCAAGATAGGGAACTGTCTATTGTTGAGTTGGAACTGTCTCTGTGTCCACGCCTGCGCTAGGTAGGTCTGGCTGTTTGCTGCTACCTAGTGTTGGGAACCATCTCTGTGTCCACGCCTTCGCTAGGTAGGTCAGGCTGTTTGCCACTACCTAGTATTAGAAACCATCTCGTCGTGTTCAGCATTCTGTGTCGAGTCCCAGCCCTAAGTCCTGTTCCCAAGGAGGGGCCCTGGCTCTGTGTACCATGTCCCTGTGTTCCTGTCTCTCAAGTCCAAGGCTTTGTGTTCCCGTGCTCTAAATCAAGGCTCTGTGTTCCTGTCCTCCCCAAGACCAAGACTCTGTGTTCTGCATTCCTGTCCTTCGGAGTCCAAGGTTCCAACGTTCCTGTTGTCCCAAGTCCAAGGCTCGGCTGTTCCTGAATACCAAGTCATGGTTTCGTGTTCTCGTCCTATCCATGTGCCTCGTCCTGTGCTGGAGTTCCCTCATCTTGCCCAGGAGTCTCTCATTCTGTCCTGCAGCCTCGCCTTGTCCTGTCTCCCAAGACCACGTCATGTCTTCGCCTAGTTCCGGAGACCAAGACCCAGGTTCTGGGTCCTTGTCTAGTCTCTGGCTCGGAGACCGAACCCAAGCCTCATCATGTCCTCGCCTTGAAGAACCCAAGCCTCATCATGTCCTCACCTCGAAGAACCCAAGCCTGGTCATGTCCTCGCCTCAAAGAACCTAAGCCGTGAAGTACCCAAGCCATGTCCAGTCCTGTAGCCAAGTCATGTCCTCGCCTAGTCCTGGGGTCCGAGCCCGAGTCAAGAGCCAGGTTCTGGGTCCTTGTCCTGTCTCTGGCTTGGAGTACTAGCCCAGACTCCTAGTTCCTAGTTCCTTGTCCTGGTTCCGCTTTCCTAGCCAAAGTCCTAGCCCAAGTCTGTGTTCTTGTCCCAGCTCCTAGTCTGCATCCAGTCACGACTCTAACTCTAGTCCTAGTCCTGTTCCTAGTACTTCAGTGTCTGTGTCTTGTATTTAGTTCTGCAACCAGCGCCACCCCCCTTATGACATTAACATTTTGGGAGTGTATGCTGTTGCATTAGTGTCTTTTTGTTAATTCTATGAAGTAAGGTCAAATAGTGTGAGACCATCTCCCGTGTCAATTCCAGGCTCCTAGGCTGGATATGGAGGGGTCAGCTGTCTGTACTCTTGAGTTGGGTGTCTAGGTCCTGATGATAAGTCCCTGATGGTCATGTGAAAGCTTCATCCTGGGAGATATTGACAGAAGATTTGTCCTCTGTCAAGAATATCATTGACTTTAACTATTTTACATGTCCATTACAATCAATACTCAAGTAAATACATTTTAACATTAAAATGCATTAAATCATTTAAAATATAAAACTAAAGTATCTTTAGATTGACCCTTACTCTTAATTTGCAGACCTAGATTCCCCATGGAATTCAATAAAGTCACTGATCTTCCAACTGGTCTGATAAAGACTGGGATCTGTTTTTCCCAAAGCAGTGGCAAGAATTCCCAAAGGACAGAGTTTAATGATGAAACAGAGAGTTTTTTACAGTCATCTGAATCTGTGCATGAATATCTGGGACTTGCTTCACTCTAAATACTTGGTGTGGGTTGTATTGTTTAGTGTGGATACTGGCCATGTCGAGGCAAGGGAGTCCGAACCTGTGGATGAGGAACGGCCTGAGGTTTGGACGATTTAAGTTCCGGGCCAGCTTGAAATGGTTGTGTTGTCAGGGTCGGAGGTGAGAGATGGTCCAGGTCAGATCACTGCTCTGCAGAGTTCTCTCGTCTCTGTGGTGGACTAATTCTGTAGCTTGCAACTAGTGGTCTTCTGGAATGGCTGCAGTGATGCCTGGCATTGTGATCTTCAGTTCTGAATGCTGTTTGCTTACTTTAATTGTTTGCCCGATTTGTTTTTTCATCTCTCTCTCTGCACACCGGGTGTTTGGACGATCTTCTTTTGTATTTAATGGGTTTTATTGGAGTTTTTCGTTTTGTGGCCGTTTGTAAGGAGGCGAATCTCAAGATTGTATAAAGTATACATACTTCGATAATAAAATGCACCTTGAACTTTGAACTTCTGAACCTTCACAAGTGAGCTAGATGACTTACATAGCTTCCTACAACTAGGAGCAGGAGGTGAGTTGACTATGGTAATTTGTAGAGGATGTTGATGTAATCTTTATCATGAATATTTTATCATCGTCCTGAGCATCCTTCATCTCAAAGTCTAAGAAATGGTTGTTCAAGTTCAAGTTTACTGTCATTCAACCATACATGTGTACACAGCGAAAGGAAACATCATTCCCCTGCAGCCCAGGTGCATGTGGTGTGATGGGATCCTCAATCATCCCTTATGAACTGTGTGCTTTTAAAAAAGAGAGAGAGAGAGTTGTTCAACATAAGCACCTTGTTATTAAGAGAGAAAGGCAAAGACTGCTCATAGTTTGTTTGGAATTTTTGCAAGGACACTGGCAGCTTCTAAGTTCTTACAGAGAGAGAAGGGAGGAGCTACTTGATGGACAGCTGGTATTCAGCACAATAGTATTTAAACACGCAGACGCACAAGGATGTGATGAAGTTACCACTATCCTGTTCAGGTACCCACGAGGGTGGGACTGTGGATCGATTACGAGGTATCAATCTATGATTATTAGTGTAAGAAAGAGTGACCTTGTGGAGTCTACTAGTGTCTAACCCTCACCTGGATTGGTAGACTATCACTCAAGGACGGTGCTCTTAAGTTGGTCAAGTTTGGCTGACTTGGAAGTTTCGGAGGACAACGGGAAGATTGACGGCATCAGCTCACCTGAAGAACTAAACACCTCTCTCTCTCCATCACTACCCAACTCAATACCTTTAACTGAACTGAACTTTACTCATCACTGTAAGACTGTATCTATTTACCCCTAGGCTTGAAAAAACTTGTTTTTTTTTCTATTTCCACACTTATATAATCATTGCTAATCTGTCTGATATATCTGAATTTATATTACTGTATTGCATAGTTACTAATAAACGAGTATTAATTGATAGCAATACCAGACTCCAAGGTGTCTTCCATTTCTGCTGGTTCTTTAACCCATCATGGGGTATGTGACAGTGGTCACACACTGCACAGATCGTTACAATCCTGCACACACAGTCACAAAACAAGTTTCAGAACGGTATGGCCTGAACATTGACAGGTTGACATAGAATGCGAGGTGCAAAATGTAAGACAATATACTGTTACTGACACTATCAGTCCTATAAGTATCAGTCCTATCAGCACTATAAAACAATCAGCCCTATAAATATGTGAAACAGCAGTAATAAAAGATGAAAAATGACCAGAGCAGGATGAGAGCGTTGGTGACTTGCGGAGGAGGAGGAGGCACAGGGTGTTAAGAAATCTAACAGCTAAGAAGACTGTTGGCGTTAGAGTCCCACTTTAAGGTCTTTACTACGTAAACATTTCCAAGCTTCCAGCACAGGACTTGATAGGTGCAGCACCATGGATATATACAACATTTACACAAAGCTTCCTTCTGCCCTTTCAGGGGAAGGTGCTATTCAATGTTTAGAGCATTGTCTCAACCAACATTTATCTCTCAGTCAGAACTAACAGACCGCACCATCTGACCGTTTGTCTCAGTGCTGTTTGTGCAACCTTGCTGAGCCGCAGCTGGTTGCCATTGGTGATGACACTTTCAAAAATACCTTATTGACTGAGATGATGTATGTGATGATTTGAGTACAAGTTCTTCATTTTCTACTTGGTGCATTTTATAATAAGGTTGTGCAGATTAGCTTAGCTTGAACTTTTCAGTCAGCTGAGCATGACGGCACTTGCACAAAGACAACACCTTCCATTGTTTAGGTATGACTCCAGTTATTGGACAGTTGTGCCCTTGATTCCCACTGATTTGTCCTTCAGCAGAGCTCCTTGATGCTACCTCTGGCAGTACTGCTTGGATGTTAAGGGCAGTCAGTCACTTCAGCTCAGATTTGGGTCAACAATGTGATGCAAATCAGAGTCAAGTATCTCTGAACTCTAAACTGAGCATCAGGGAGTACATGAAGGAACTGACTATGGAATATACTTCATTTTTTGTCGGGTGCCAGTGTTATGACTGCACTGGACAAGGAGATCTTGAGCCACAACTAGCTCCAATGTTAAAATCTTCAGCATTCAGGACTACATTTTCAATACAACATCTTGTCCGATTCTATTCTCTTTATTGCACCCCTTGGCTTTTTTTTTGTATCTGAAGTTTGCCTTCACTGTTGAGGTGTCAGCTGATCATCTACTTAGCACTTTGGACTGGAGATATTCACAAGTGCTTTATCCTTGTTTGGTATTCACATGCTGGACATCGATTTGCCAATAACAACTGTTGTAGGCAGAATATCAGATGATGACGAGGAGACATACAGGAATGAGGTAGACCAACTGCTTAACAACAGCCTTGCACTCGATATCAGTAAGACCAAGGAATTGATTGTGAACTTCAGGAAGGGGAAGTCCGCCTCTAGCACTGAGTCTGACTCCATGGCTCAGAAGAGAAGGGGAGAGAAGAAGGGTGCAGTAGTGATAGGAGATTCCAAAACTAGGGGAACAGAAAGCAGCTTCTGCAGATGTGAAAGAGACACCCGGGTGGTAAGCTGTCTCCCAGGTAGCACGGCCAGGGATGTCTTGGACAGGCCCACGACTTTCTAAAAGGAGAGGGTGAATAGCCAGAGTCAGGGTGAATATTGGTACCAATGTCATAGGCTGGAAAAGGGAGGAGGTCCTGAAGAGAGACTTCAGGAAGTTAGGCAGAAAGCTGAAAAGAAGAACCTCTAGGGTAGTAATTGCTGGATTGCTGCCTGTGCCATGTGCTAGTGAGGGAAAGAATAGGATGATTTGGCAGATGAATGCATGGCTAAGGAATTGGGGCATAGGGCTTGCCTTCAGATTTCTGCATCCTTGGGATCTCTTCTGGGGAAGGCATGAGCTTCACAAAAAGGATGTTACACTTGAAACCAAAGGGCACCAATATCCTTGTGGGCAGGTTTGCTGGAGCTGTTGGGAAAGGTTTAAATTAATTTGACAGTGGGATGGAAACTGTAGAGAGAGGGCTGAGGATGGGGTAGTTGACATACAAGTAGATTCAGTCTGCAGTGAGACTGTGATGAAGAGCAGGTAGACGATTGGGCAAAATTGCAGTTACTGGGATGAGTTAAAGTGCTCCAGAGGGCCAAAATCAAAAAGGGAGATAAATACAGGACTGAAGGTGTTAGATTTGAATGCACGCCACATTCAGTAAGGTAGAGGATCTTGTGGCGCATTTAGAGATTGGCAGGTATGATGTAGTGGGCACCTCTGAATCCTGGCTGAAAGAAGATTGCAGTTGGGATTTTATTATCCAGGGATACACTTTGTTTCAAAAGAACAGGGAGGTAGGCAGAGGGAGTAGGGTGGCTGTATTGGTAAAATATTAAATCAAATCCTTAGAAAGAGGTAACATAGAATCAGAAGATTTAAAATTCTTGTGGGTTGCCTTAAGAAAATGCAAGGGTAAAAAGACCCTGATTGGAGTTACATACAGGCCTCTGAACAGTAGACAGGATCGACTGCAAATTACAATGAGAGATAGAAAAAGCACATAAAAAGCATGCAATAATTATTGGGGATTTCAATATGTAGGTAGATTGAGAAACTCAGGTTGGTGGTAGATCCCAAAAGAGGGAATTTATAGAATGCCTGCGAGATGGCTTTTTAGAGCAGCTTACAATTGAGCCCACTGGGGGAAACAGTAATTCTGGATTGGGTGTTATGTAATGACCCCAATTAGGAAGCTTAAGGAACCCTTAGGAGGCAGTAATCATAATATGATAGAATTCGCCCTGCAGTTTGTGAAGGAGAAGTTAAGATCGAATGTATCAGTACTACAATGGAATAAAGGGAATCACAGAGGCATAAGAGAGGAGCTGTCCAAAGTTGATTGGAAGGGGACACTAGCAGGGATGAAGGCAGAGCAGTAATGACTGGTGTTTATGTGGGAAATTCAGAGGATGAAGCAAAGAAATATTCCAAAGATGAGGAAGTTTACTAAAGGGAGGATGAGGCAACGTGGCTGACAAGGGAAGTCAAAGACAGATAGGGCATATAAAATAGCAAAAACTAGTGGGAAGGTAGAGGATTGGGAAGCTTTTAAAAACCAACAGGAGGCAACCTAAAAAGCCATAAAGAGAGAAAAGATGAAATATGAAGGTAAGCTAGCAAATGATATAAGCAAGGATACAAAAAGTTTTTTCAGATATATAGTGAAAGAGAGATGAGAAAGGATATCGAACTCTGGAAAATGCTGTTGGAGAGGTAGTAATAGGGGACAAAGAAATGTCAGATTAATTTTATTAGGTATTTTGTGTCAGTCTTCACTGAGGAAGACACTAGCAGAATGCCAGAAATGCAAGTGTGTCAGGAGGCAGAAATGAGTGTCATTGCTAAGGAGAAGGTTCTTGGGAAGATGAACACCTGAAAGTAGATAAGTCACCTGGATCAGGTGAGGTACACCCCAGAGTTCTGAAAGAGGTAGCTGAAGAGATTGTGGAGGCATTAGTAATGTTCTTTCAAGAATCACTAGATTCTGGAATGGTTCCTGAGGACTGGAAAATTGCAAATGTCATCCATGCTTTAAGAAGAGAGGAAGGCAAAAGAAAGGAAATTATAGGCCTGTTAGCCTGACGTTCAGTGGTTGGAAAGATGTTGGAGTCCATTATTAAGTGTTCACGGTACTTAGATAGACATGATAAAATAGGCCAAAGTCAGCATGGTTTTCTAAAGGGGAAATCTTGTCTGACAAATCTTTTGGAACTCTTTGAGGAAATAACAGGCAGGATAGACAAAATAGAGTAAGTGGATGTTGTGTATTTAGATTTTCAGAAGGCTTTTGACAAAGTGCCATGCATGAGACTGCTTAACAATGTAAGACCCCATGGTATTGCAGGAACGGTACTAATATAGATAGAAGATTGGCTGACTGGCAGGAGGCAAAGACTGGAAATAAAGATGGCCTTTTCAGGTTGATTGCTATGACGAGCACAGAGGTCAGTGTTGGGAGTGCTTCTTTTCACTTATGTCAGTGAATTGGATGTAAGAATTGATGGTTTTTTGGCAAAGTTTGCAAGCGATACAAAGATAGGAGGAGGGGCAGGATGTATGCAGAAGGACTTTGACAGATTAGGGGAATTGATAAAGAAGTGGTAGATGGAACATAGTGTAGGGAAGTGTATGGTCATGCACATTGGTAGAAGGAAAGAAGGTGTGGACTATTTTATAAATAGGGAGAAAAATTAAAAATTAGAGGTGCAGAGAGACTTAAGTGGAAGTCATCACGCAGGGTTCCCTGAAGGTTAACTTGAAGGTTGAGTCAGAGGTATGAAGGCAATTGCAATGTTCGCATTTATTTCAAGAGGTCTTAGGTTAAAAGCAAGGATATAATGCTGAGGCTTTATAAGGCATTGATCATACAGCACTTGGAGTATTGTGAGCAATTTTAGCCTCTTATCAATGAAAAGATGTGTTAGCATCGGAGAAGGTCCAGAGGAAGTTTACGCGAATGATCCCAGGAATGAAAGGGATAAAATACTTTATACTTATACTTTATACTTCATTGTCGCCAAACAATTGATACTAGAGCGTACAATCATCTCAGCAATATTTGATTTTGAGCTTCGCACTCCCTGGAGTACAAATCGGTAGTAAATATTAAAAATTTAAATTATAAATCATAAATAGAAAAAAGAAAACTGAAAGTAAGGTAGTGCAAAAAAAAACGAGAGGTAGGTCCAGATATTTGGAGGGTACAGCCCAGATCCGGGTCAAGATCCGTTCAGCAGTCTTATCACAGTTAGAAAGAAGCTGTTCCCAAATCTGACCATGTGAGTCTTCAAGCTCCTGAGCCTTCTCCCAGAGGGAAGAGGGATGAAAAGTGTGTTGGCTGGGTGGGTCGTGTCCTTAATTATCCTGGTAGCACTGCTCCGACAGCGTGCGGTGTAAAGTGAGTCCAAGGGCGGAAGATTGGTTTGTGTGATGTGTTGGGCTGTGTTCACGATCTTCTGCAGCTTCCTCCGGTCTTGGACAGGGCAACTTCCATACCAGGTTATGATGCACAATATGGGGAGTGTTTGATAGTTCTGGACCTGTACTTGCTCAAGTTTAGGAGAATCTCATTGCAACCTATTAAATATTGAAAGGTCCGTATAAAATGGATGTAGATAGAATGGTTCCTATAGTGGAAGAGTCAATGACCAGAGATCACAGACTCAGATTAGAGGGATGTCCATTTAGAACAGAAATGAGGAGGAATTTCTTAAGCAGATTGTGGTGAATTTGTGGAACCCATTGCCACAGTCGGCTATCCAGGCCAAGCCAATGGGTATATTTAAGGTTGAGGCTGATAGGTTTTTGATTAATCAAGGAGTCAAAGAATATGGAGAAAAGACAGGAGAATGGGGTGGAGAGGGATAATAAATCAGCCATGACAGATCAGCAGGGCAGAATCGATGGGCCAAATGGCCTAGTTCTGCTCCTACTGTATGTTTATGGTCTTAAAACATAACAGTCTTCACTGAGTGGTCAGCAGTGGAAAGAGTGCCTGGTATAGGGGCTCCAATGCACAGGATCAAAAAGGTGCAGAGGGCTGTAGGCACAGCCAGCTCCAGCTTGTTCACTAGCCTTCCCACAATCAAGAATACAGCATCCAACATTAAAGACCCTCGCCATGCAGGACATACACTGTTATTACTACCAACTGGCAGGAGCCTGAAGACCCACACTCAATGTTTTAGTAACAGCTTCTTCCCTTCCGTCATCAGATTTCCAAATGGTCCAGGAATACTGCAACTATGTTTTGCTCTTTTTGCACTGTTTTTCATATTACGTAACCTGAGTATTTTTTGTCTTGCATTGTACTGCTGACACAAAACAACAAATTTCAGAACATGCAGTATATCAGTGATAATAAACCTGATTCTGGTCATCATTGAAGATAGTGATATTCTTGATGCCTCCTCCTCTCACTAGCTATGTAATTCAGCAAACCATCATTGACTGGATATGGCGGGGTTACAAAACTTTGTCTTTGTCCGTGAGTGTTTGATTCTTGTACTTGATATTATGACTAAATAAAGGATATGCCAGGCCATGAAATTATAGCTCACTATGTTTCGCAAATGTCCAGCTCTCAGCTGGTAAATATGTGCGGAATGCATCTTAATGTGCACACTATATATATCGAGTAATCTCACCATGGAAACAAGGACAAATCAGTGAATCAGAATCAGATTTATTATTACTGGCATATGTCATGAAATATTTTGTGGAAGCAGTACAATGCAAGGCGTAAAAATTACTACAGTTGCAAAAAAAATAAAGATAATGCAAAAAGGAGTACTGAGGTAGTGTTCATGGACAGATGTGGGAGAAAAAGGAATTGTTCATTAAACGTTGTGTTTGCATCTTAAGGTTCATGTATCACCTCCTTGAGGATAGTAATGAGGAGAGGGCAGGGTCCTTAGTGATGGATTCCACTGTCTCGAGGCAGCTTGAAGATGATCTCGATGCTGGGGGAAGCCTGTGCCCTTGACTTGGCTGAATCTACAACCCTCTGCAGTCTCTTTCAATCACGTGCATTACAGCCTCAAAGCCAGGCAGTGCAGCAACCAGTCAGAATGCCCTCCACCACACATTTGTACCGCGCAAGCCTTTGCACCAAGTTTCAAGCAGGGAAGTGATAGCCAACACAAGATCCACCATTGTGCAGCATTTGATGTAATGTAGAAATCACCCATTATCTGAGTGACTGCTCATCTGCTTCATGGCATGGAGTTTTCAGCAAACCGGCAATTTGTCCAAGAGAATTCCTTGCAGCTTGAGAGAATTCCTAAGGCTCAACTGCCTCTGTCTTGGTAAGGCATCATCCGTGATGCGCTCCCCTGATGACGCTATCATGCTCTTGCTGCTGTTCTCAATAGGATGTTGCTAAGAGTCAGGTTTCCGAGGCTGAGAACAGTCCAGAATCATTTTTCAAGACCACGTATATGGTCCTTGACTGCAACTTGGCAGCTTTCTCCCAGCAGAACAGAACCCACAAGGGGAACACAATTAAGGCAGAAACTAAAGGGTTTGAGCAAAGTTGATTAGTTAATGTTTATTTTATATTGTTATGGTTTACGGATAACTTTATTCTGAATATTTATTTTTATCTTGGTCTTTATTTCATCATTGTTGGCTACATTAGCCTACATGGACAATCTTATTGAATTGAATTGAATTATCTTTATTGTCATTATACATAGGTACAATGAAACTCTGTTTGGCTTCCTTTCAGGCAATTAAATAAAGCTGTAGATAAAAACAAGACAGTAGTAGAAAAACAGTATTAAATAGATAAGAGGCAGAAAATAAGTTTCAGCAGCACCAGAATATCACAGTAATGCACAAAGTGCTGTTAGTGAAAGTATTTGAGTCCTTGTGTGTGCATGTGTGTGCTCACAGTTTCAGTCATAGTTCTGTGGGAGTGGCATGATGAAGGCCACAGCTCTGGGATAGAAGCTGTTCCTCAGTCTATTTGTCGTGGCTCTTAGTGTGCTGAACCTTTTGCTGGACGGCAGCGGGACAAACAGGGCGTGGCCGGGGTGTGTGGTGTCTCTGGTTATACTGATTTCTTTCCTCCTGAGTCTGCTGGAATAAATGGTGTCCAGTCCTGGGAGCTCCATCCCGACAATTCACTGGGCCGTCTTCACCACGCGATGCAGGTCTTGTCGCTTAGTGGCTGTGCAGCTGGCATACCACACTGCAGTGCTGTTGGTCAGGATGGTTTCAATTGTGCTTCTGTAGAAGATAAGCAACAGCTTTTGTGGGAATTTGGCCTGTTTCAGTTTTCTGAGGAAGAAGAGTCTTTGTTGTGCCTTTTTTACAAGCAGTGAGGTGTTGGTGGTCCATGTCAGCTGTTTTGACAACATAACTCCAAGGAACTTTAGGTTTTCCACACTTTCCACTACCTCTCCATGTATATGGAAGGGGGTGTGTATTCTGTCCTTTGATCTCCTGAAGTCAATGATCATCTCTTTTGTTTTAGAACTGTTAAGGACCAGGTCATTGTCCTTACACCACTCCGTCAGATGATCCACCTCAAGCCTGTAGGCTGTTTCATCCTCGTCCAAGATCAGGCCAACCACTGTGGTATTGTCCACAAATTTAATTATGAAGTTGGAGGTGTAGATGGGGGTGCGGTCATGTGTGAAGACTGTGTAGAGCATAGGGCTCAGAACACAGCCCTGCAGGGTGCCTATTTTTAAGATGAGGCTGGTGGAGGTGTGCTTGCTAATTCTGACTTGCTGTGGTCGGTCCGTGAGAAAATCCATGACCCATGAGCACAGGGAGGAACCAAGGCCAAGTGTGTTCAGTTTGCTGACCAGTTTATGGGGGATGACTATGCTAAATGCAGAACTGACGTCCACAAATAACATCCTCACATAAGTGTTCGGTTCCTCGAAGTGAGTCAGAGCAATATGGAGGGCTGTTGTGATTGCATCCTCTGTGGAGCGGTTTGCCCGGTAGGCAAACTGGTGTTTGTCCAGACCAGGTGGGATTATAGCCTTAATGTGTGGGAGCACAAGTCTCTCAAAGCACTTCATGGCTATGGGTGTCAGCGCCACAGGGCGATAGTCATTCAGGCACTTCACAGCCGATTTTTTGCCCACTGGGATGGTGGTGGAGTTTTTAAGGCATGTTGGAACAAAAGCTTGTTGCAGTGAGAGGTTAGATATACTTGTAAACACCTCAGCAAGCTGGTCGGCACATGCTTTCAGTACCCGGCCGGGCACTCCGTCTGGGCCAGCTGCCTTACTCATATTCACTTTCCTCAGGGTGGATCTCACCTGAGATCATATTATGGTCATATAGAGGGGAAAATTAAGATGAGAATCATGGTAAATTAAATTACATGATTTTACATCAGTGACAATAAGTTAAAACTTGAGATAATACTTAACTTTTTCAACTTTTTAAATAAAGCTTTATCTATTTTTTAAAATCTATTTGCTGTTCTAAAGAATTTCAAATGACGAATAAACTCTTCTTGAGCTTCTAGACAGGTACAGGTATCAATTATAACCGACGATCCGATGGCAAGCTCTGCCATCTTCATCAGGGATGATGCCTAGGCGTGTCTAGTCTGGTAGTATTTATACCCCCATAGTCGGTCCCTCCTGATTGGTTAGTCCTCATCCAATCAGGTTTCTGCTCTCCCACCTTGTCTACAATCAAATTCCAGTTCTTGCTTAGAGCAAGACCCTCATCTTTATTAAAACGTTTTTCCTCTAGTTTTATTTCAATGGCTTCCTTCCCCAGATGGTCCCAAAAGCCATTGGCACAGTTCAATAGTTCTGTGCAGTCAAAGTCAATCCTATGGCCATTGCAAATGCAGTGTTCTGCTACCACCAGTTTCTCCAAGTAACCCAAACGGATACACCTCCTGTGCTCCTTGATGTGGGTTTCCACTCTGCGTCCCATCTGGACGATAAATGCTGCTCCGCATTGTAATTTTTTTTAACTAATCTGTTATGATTATATTTTATTATTCAATGATATATTTTAAAGGGAGGATTACAGTAGACATTGTAAATTGGATAGAAATATGCAGTGCTGTAAAATAATAATTGGATTATTAGATCATTTTAGCAGAACAAAGAGCTTTTGTTTGTAAAATATTAACAGTGAAACCCCAAGTCTATATTGCAGAAATCTCAATGAACACTTGGGCAAAGGTCCAATTAGCATTGTGCAGATCAGTATCAGGACTGAGAGGAGCTGGAGAGCATGAGGGAAATTAACTCATATGTGGTTATAACACGGCATCTTTAACAAGCGCATGGTTTATATGCTGCATATTGCAAAGGAAGGAAGTATTAGTCTTGATCCCTGAGTTAATTGATAAGAATATGATAGGTTGACAGTAAAAACCATAGTTAATTTTTCTTAACATGACTTCTCCTTCAGCCATGTTTGACAAATCGACTAAGGCATTTTAGTGGAATGGAACAAAATATATTAAAATTTAGTACTGTGTCCAATGGCAATCGAACTCTGTATCGGATAGTCAGCTATAAACTACACCACAGGGCATCACAATTAGAATTGTGTGTTTAATTAATCTTTTTGCCGTTTACATGGATACAATATTTATTTACAAACTTATGAAATGACAAAGAAGAAAAGACCAGCTAGTCTATCAAACTCCACAAATGCTTGATTACTAAAGCTTCCAAACTTATTGCTCAACTCATCCAAAGTCTGTCCAAAATCAGTGGTTAACTTGGAAATAATAATAAAGAAGGTGATTCCCAATAAACTTTTAACACAATTTATTTTGCATTAATTGGCGTAATTCAATTTCTTCTTTAACACTCTGAGTTGAGAATGGAATCATGGAAGAATAATCGTGGCTTTTTCTACTGAATATGTGGACAGTAAGGGCTCTTAAGATGCTCTTCTGATTTTTAATTGAAGTATTTTTCTTGCTGTAAGAAAGTGGCATCACAGATGATTCTATGTATGAAGAGTTAAGAAGGAGGGGACCTAGCAGAGGAGGGTTTTGCCTGGCCTGCCTGGCAAGCAATCGTTCCAGAGAACCATATTGCTGTACCTCTACCTGCCGGATGGGGTGGGGTGCTCCTTGAACTGGTCTCCCCTGGGGGTATCTGTAGTGGGGGATGTACGAGGCTGAACACGAGTGTAAAGAAGACATGGCTTTCTCTACTGAATATGTGGACATTAAGTATTTAAGATGTTCTTGTGATTTTTAATTGAAGTTTTTCCTTGCTGTAACAAAGAGGCATCACAGATAATATTATCTATGAAGAGCTTCGTCCCAATTTTTCTAAGGATTGCACATCAGACTTCTAACATAAATTAAATTAATGGGATCAGCTAAAAATATTTGCAGGATCTGTAATCCATCAAAGTTCACAGGAGCTATTATTATGCAATGGATGAATTCAATTTATAAAATTATCAGCAATCGTCAGCTGAAAGTAAATCAAATGTTAATCTAGTAATAAAATGAATATATATTTGCATTCTTGAGTTCTAATATGTGTGTCTTATGCTAAGCTCTCACATTTAAATATCTTTTGTGTACTAAGATGTGCAGTGAACACCTACAGTATATTCTGCTCCTTAAAGACAATTATAAATATAGCATTAAAATATATTTTGGAAGTACTTGGATAAGATCAGCAAATAAAATGAAAAGTAAAGGTCCACAATTAATGGAACTGACTATTTTAAATCATTTATTAGGTCTACGAAGCTGACAGCTTTCTCACGGTGATTATAACCAGGCTGAACAGTACAGACACACCAAGAACAGCAGCGATTATAATGGCAGATATCGCTCCAGGTCCTAGTGATCCTGCAAGACAAAACAAAAACAGTGTGTCAGCACAAACGAGTGTGACTCTCGCTGTCTCCAGATGTCCCAACAGAATTACGGTTAATATGTGAGCCTCTGAATGAGGAAATCTCTCAGCCAGTATAATGATGATCCTAACCCTAAGCAAATGATGTGTTTTACATATTGGCTGAGAGGCTTAGCTATTGAGATTATTTTTCTTCAATGTAATTTGAAGTGCCTTTTCTGTCCTTCTGTGAAGGCAGTAGTTTATCTTAACCAACAGACAGTGCAGAACTGACTTAGTGACAGGCAGAGAAATGCAATAGATGTTTATGTTCAAGTTGTTAAAGTTAGGCTTTAATATTTTGAACCCTGGCTGACAGATTTTAACAAAGTTGCCTGGAACAATAAAACATTGGCTTTCAGGGACTAATATATTAGTGCTTTGATCAATCTTTGCATTTTCATTGTTTTATATGCATACTCTCCAAGTGCACAAGAGCTATAACTTATTCTTACAGCATTCATCGCCTCATGGTTTATACTTGTGATGTTCTGCTGTACTGATGTGATGAGATGGTGCAGGATAAATTCACCAGAAGATGACTGGATTAGAGGTATACATTTAAGATGAGGGAATAAATTCAAAGGAGATGTGCAGGGCAAGTTATTATACACAGAATGATGGGTGACTGGAATGTTCTACCAGGGTGGTAGTGAAGGCAAATACAACCGAGGTGTTTATGGGGCTCTAAACTAGCCACATGGATGTGCAGAGAATGAAAGGATGTGAACATTGTGTAGCAAGAAAGAACTAGTTCAGCAGGCATTTAATTAGTAGTTTAATTCGTTTGCTGTACCATGATAGACCAATGACATGTTCCTGTAATGTACTGTTCTGTGTTTTAAGCAGACCTATATCGATGGCATGCAAAACAGAGATTTTCATTGTACTTTGGTGCAGGTGACAATAATTAATTGATTTGACAAGGAAACACTCTATCATGAGTACTAAAGTAATAGAGAAAGAAGCAACTTTGTTTCCTACTGTATGGTTTCCCTCAAAGAGTTTGGCTTAAAGAAAACTTCAGATTCCTTAATTTCAAATTATCACAAATTTTTATCATTACAACAGAAAGAAATATTGTCTTTAAGAAAAAAAGTTTTATGTATTTTGCCTTTAAGGAAGGAGAGAAATAAGGACATGTATCATTTTGAGGGTCATACACATACAATATACTATTATGTAATTAGCATTGTACTGGGGGCATATTTACAATGAAATAATAATAGCTTTACAATAAATGTGAAGATCATACGTGTATACAGTTTCAGCATGTATGATTATATTCAGAGACTTGTAAAAAAAAACTTTATTCCCTTCATGTTCAGATAAACAAAATAACTTTTCCAGTGTGCCGGTCATACACATAGATATCAGATGTTCATCTTTTTTAAAACCATGTGTGATCTCACATTCCATTCAGGCTTTTCAAGTGTTTCAATTCAGAATCACACATTCTGGTGTGTTAGTGAATCCAGGTGTAGGCTTATTCTTGCAAAGGTTATTTTTGTGTTTTTTTCTTGCAGGAAGATCTTTAATGGGTGCTGAAAAAGCAAAACAACTTCAGCTGCTGGAAATCTGAAATGAGTGAAACCATATCGAGGAAGACCGGTTAGCTGAGATCTGAGTGAACAGGTCAAACAGCTAGTGTTAACCAGCTAAACTGATAATTAGAGGAAAATTAGCCTATAAGAGAACACTGTCATGTAAGGGTAGATTAAAGTGAAGTTAGTTAATTCAATATCCAATCAGGTACAGAAAGGTTAATAAAGAGAGGGAAAGAGTCCTGCCAAAGAATTTCGGCCTGAAGTATCAACTGTACTTTTATCCGTAGATGCTGCCTGGTCTGTTGAGTTCCTTCTGCATTTTGTGTGTGTTGCTTGGATTCGCAGCATCTGCAGATTTTCTCTTGTTTGGGAAAGAAAGACTGGTTTGAAGAAGGAAAAAACTGAATCAAAAGACAAGCAAGAAGAATTAGAAGAGGCCAATTTTGTGAGGAGCTGGCAGCAGCTAAATCTACCCTGACATTTAACACCAGACTCAGTCTCTAAGAGTGAATCTGCAGTGTGGCTATAGCAGGTGCTTGCCGTTGTTCTGGGGAGCACTTCAAACCAGGAGACATTCAAGAATAGCAGAGCATTTTGGAAATAAACCCTACTGATTTTGTACATTGCAATGAAGCCGGAGGTGGAACTGAGAGGGATGTCCAGTTACTATTTGACATTCATTTTGACCTTCAGGTACAAATTGAGAATGCAAAGTGTAGGTAGCTGTGCAAGTCAGTCCAAGGACCCTGGATACAATGCCTCAAGAAGTTCATGGAACTGATGTGGTCATAACGAATGATGCTTCTCACCGACTGTAGCACCAGCCTCAGGGGTGTGTGTGTGTGTGTGTGTTCCTGGTTATGTGGCTACTAATGACAGGCAGACAATTTATGAAATTGATAATGGATGGGATCATCCTTCTTGTCACTACACAGATGAAGGCAATGGCAAACCACTACTGTAGAAAAGTTTTCCAAGAACAATCATGGTCAAAGATATGGCACATAACGATGATTAGATTAGATTCAACTTTATTGTCATTGTGCTGAGTACAGATACAAAGCCAATGAAATGCATTTAGCATCTGACCAGAAATGCAAAGAATAGTGTTATTTACAAAATAACTGCAAATAAAAAAGTGCTACAGCACACAAATATAAAAGTACTGAGACAGTACAATATGGATGCAATACTGCTTAGCGCTGTGATGAGAGGTTCAGCAGTGTCACAGACTCAGGGAAGAAGCTCTTCCTGTGCCTGCTGGTGCGGGAGCGGAGGCTCCTGTAGTGCCTCCCGGATGGGAGGAGAGTAAAAAGTCCATGGTTAGGGTGAGATGCATCCCTGATAATGCCTTTCACCCCGCCCAGGCAGCATTTATGGTAGATGTGGGCAATTGGGTGCTGATAATCCGCTGGGCAGTTTTCACCACATGCTAGAGTGCTTTGCAGTCTGATACGGGACAATTGCCATACCACACTGAGATGCAGTTGGTGAGTATGCTCTCAATGGTACAGCGGTAAAAGCAGTAAATGGTGATATGTATATACTGGAGATAGCTATTAAAATGAATGACAATCCTGGTCCTTCACCAGATCTGGCTGGGGTAGGTTGGTCAGGGGGATTCTTCAACCTAATGCGTGTGCATCTCAGAGTGTTGAGCCTCTGTCATAGGATTTCACGAAGAGTACAGCAACAGAGCTTCCTTGCCTGCAGACAGGCACCAGAACTAGCTCAGTGGCATAATTGTCTTATGATATCATTGGGAAAGTAATCCCCACTGGCCAGTTCCATCTGAACTTGTAAATACACTGCCAACTCATCAGAGGGACAGGGTAAATAACAGACAGCTGAGTAATCACTGTGCACAATGGAACTCTTATCCTTGGCTAAAGCCTGCAAGCATTCTCGAAGATCTTTGGCAAGACTTCCACAGTTGTACACTCAGCTTAAAGTTAAAACTCGGCAGCATGGAACTTATTAGGAGATCCGTAGATCCAGTCTGATGGTTAATAGGTCATTTCTATGCATCCATGTAGTCTAACTAACAGTTGCAGTAGAAGCTCAGACTTCTGCTCCTACGGATGCAGGTACCAAACTTCAAAGGAGATTGCAAAGTCCAACAGTCTATCCTCCAACAGTATGCACGCAGGGCAGTGTGTCTGTGTGGGATAGAGCTATATATTTTAATTTTAAATTCATTTTAAGTCCATATCTGTCTTGCTGTTTACTGTAAACTGACAACTAATTAGCTGTACCACTGTCATTGGGAGCCTGCCCTCTCAGTTACTCAAAGTCAACTGTCCTTCAGCCAAAGGTCAAGTACTGCATACATGCCCTATGACAGGCAAAATGTCACAGGAGGTAGTTCTAATGTTAATACGCAAAAGTGGTTATCTGATATCTGTATGTTTTTTTTAACATTATGTTTAGATAAGTAAATTTAGTTTGGAATGTTCACTGTACTGGATTTTATCTTGGCATTAAGCCCTACTGGGGAATTTGAGTGTTACACCTTCTTTGGTAAATATTGTGGAGATACACACTCGTCTCTGACCATTCTTATAAGGTCTATGAAAACTGTGGAGTATTGATGAGTCCTTGAGACAAAAGGCAAATGAGGAATTGGATTATTTTTATTCATAGCACAGTCCAATAAGTTACATACAGTTAACAGGCCAGATAGTTCTTGTCCGAGTTGCTTCCTCTTTCTCTTTCTTCTCCTTCTCCTCCTCCTCTTCCTCCTTCCTTCTTTCATCAATACCAAAACCGCGCACTAAAAAACGAGTATCATGACTTATATACTTCTGAGTACTTTTGCCAGCAGTGGCAATACATATGCTTAATCCTCTATCAATCACACAGACAGTGCGATTTTCTGTAGGCTATAAACATGTATGTACTGAATATTAGATTCAGTCTGAGAGGGAGAGATGCTAAAATTATATATACCAGTATAAAAGTTGAGTAACTGTAACTAGTGATGGATGAGAGGAGCTGGCCAAGGTTGATTAGAGGGTGACATTAGCAGGGATAATGATAAAGCTGCGATGGCTGGAGATTCCAGGGAGGAAGTTAGAAGATACAAAATTAGTTCATTCCAAAGAAGATGAATTCTAAACAGAGGTTAAGGTACCCATGGCTGTCAGGGGAGCCATGTCTCTGTGAAACAGAGAACACAGCAATTCCTCATTTTCCTAGCTACAGAAATCTTGCCCTTAGGTGTTGAATCTTGTTGTCCAGTGACTGTATATTTGCTAACCAGGTGCTTGGACCTTGTCACTGCAGTCTTGTTGCACTCTTGTTCCTCCAACCTGGAACATCTGATGATTAAGTGCCGACTATTCTACTTACCAAGAGAATTCTCCTCCACAGTCATGACCATGGTTTACTTACTGCCAAAGGCAAATCATAAACAGGCACTTAATGTATTGAGTGTCGCCATCAGCAAACAAGAAACAGTCTACCTCAATGCCTTTCAAATCATTGTCAGGGACTTATCATTACTATTACTATTATTTGAAGAAATTTCTGCCCAATTATCATCAACATATCACCTGCAGCACCAGGAGTCCCAACACTCGACCACTGTTACACTTCAGTTATGAATGACTATTGTTCCATACCTAGACCACATTTCGGGTAGTAGTAGTAATAATAATGATAATAATAATAATAAACACTTTATTGATCCTGAGTGGGAAATTCTTTCGTTACAGCAGAAAATTCAAAAACACACTTTAGTTTACAAACTTAACTAATAATGAAGTAAAGAATAACAATATACAAAATAATAATTTACTAATGTGAAATAATAAAGTACAATATAATAAAACAGAGACTATTGTACTATGATGCATGTCTCCTATCGCACAGAGATGAACTGTGGTATATGCTTGTTGCATTTGATAGGAAAGATTTTCTGTAGCGATCCTTGTGACAGTGGAGCTGAATGAGTCTGCTTGAAAGGGTGTTCCACTGCTTAATTAAGAGATCATGAGAGGATGTACCAGATTGTCCATAATGGATAACAGTTTGTTTGATGACCTCGTCTCCACCACTAACTCAAAAGAGTTCAGGTTGTCGCCAAAGATGGATCCAGCCTTTTTGATGAGTTTGGTCCCTGTTCATATGGCTGGTAGTGAGTGGCACTGGAGCACCACAGGGTAAAGTTCTGTCTCTGTTTCTGTTTACACGGTACACCTCAGACTGTCAGTACAAATCTGAGTCTTGTCACTTGAAGAAGTTCTCTGATGATTCTGCGATGGTTGGGTGTATCAGAAATGGGCAGGAGTCGGAATACAGAGGACTGATGGACAAGTTTGTAGAGTGGTACGAGAGGAATCACCTGCTCCTGAACGTGGCCAAAACCAGGGAGAAGTGATTGATTTTAGGAGGAAGAGGACTGTGACAAGTCCTGTATACATTCTGGGAGAAGTACTTGTTGAAAAACAAGTTCAATTCATTGGCCCTATCCAGGCAGCCCAATCTTCCTTTCCTTAACCTTGAAGCCAATGATTTGCCCAACCACACATCCCTTTTGCTGTTATGCTTTCTCTTGTAGGATTCTATGCACTGCCTCGGATTTACCCTCAGTTCACTCAGTACTCGCCTCAGTACTTGTCTATCTCCAGCCCCGGAGGCTTTCTTCTTCATATTCAAAAGTCCGTTCAGTTCACTGGCGATCCAGGGCTTGTTGCTGGGGAAGCAGCATACAGTCCTGGCTAGCAAGATGGTATATCACAATTTGATATAGTCTGTGGTACAATCAATCATTTTGTTAAGGTCTTGCCTGTGTGGCTCATTTAACACATCCCAGTCCGTCCTCACAAAGCGTTCTTGCAGTGCCTCATTAACATTCTGAGTCCACCTCCTTACAAACCTTGTTGGCAGGCTGCCCCAGTAACAGCCACAAAAGCATTGGGATATTGATCCCTGATAATGGATGCTGCTTTCCTGCAACAAAACTTTGTATACATGTACTTAATAGTTGGAGGCTTTCCCCATGACGGACTGGGCCATATCCGATCACTTGGCAGTATTCATCCTACTTCCCTGCAGGCGGAGGCTAAAGAGCAAGGTTCCAGCAATAGGGACAACAAAGGAGCAGTCTCAGAAGTCAGAGGAGCAGCTACAGAATTGCTTTGTGTCGGAGTCATGGGCCGAGTTCAAGGATTCATCAAAGGATCTGAACCAACACACCACAATGTCACAGACTTCATGAAAACAGTCATAGATGAGTGTGTGTCCCCACAATATCTTTTAGAGTCTCCCTCAATCAGAAGCCATGAATGAACCATGAGATCCTCAAACTGCTGAGGACAAAATCAGTGGTATTCAGGTGAGGTGACCAAGTCAAATAAAAGAGGCCCAGGTACAATTCCCGGAAAGCCATCTCACATGCACAGTGGCAATTCTGGACTACTGATGTTAGGCTTAGAAGCCAGTAATTTCCTGTCTTTCTTAAACAACAGAACAACATTAGCTATCCTCCAATCCTCTGGCACCTAATCTGTGGCTAAGGATGTTTTAAATATCTCTGCAATTTCTGCACTAGCCTCCCACAAGGTCCAAGAAAACACCATGTAAGGCCCTGGGAGTTTATCCACCCTAAGTTGCATCAAGACAGCAAACACATCATCCTCTGTAATATACACTGTACAGGGTCCAATAGCTTGCTGCTACTTTGCCTCACTTCTATAGACTCTGTGTCCATCTCCCGAGAAAATACAGATGCAAAAAATCTAGTTAAGAGCTTCCCCAACTCTTTTGGCTTCACACATAGATTAGCACTCTGATCATCCTGATGACCAATATTGCCCCTAGCTTTCCTTTTGCTCTTAATATACCCATAGAAGCCCTGAGGATTCTCCTTCTGCTTGTCTGCTGCAGCAACCTCATGCCTTCTTTTCGCCTGCCTAAAGTGTTCTCTTGCATTTCTTATACTCAAGTACTTCTGACTGTGTGGCTAAGCACAGCTCCAGTGCTATATTCAGATTTGCTGATGACACCACTTTCGTAGGCAAAATCAAAAATGGTGACAAATCAGCATATAGGAGGGAGAGTAAAAATCTGGCTGAGTGGTACCATAACAACAACCTCTGACTCAATGTCAGCAAGACTAAGGAGCTGGCTATTGACTTCACGAGGAGGAAACCAAAGATCTATGAGCCAGTCTTCATCAGAGGTGGAGAAGGTCAGCAAATTTAAATTCCTTTGTGTTATTATTTCAGAGGATCTGTCCTGGCCCAGCACCTAAGTGCAATTACAAAGAAAGCACAGCAACACCTCTACTTGCAAAGGAGTTTGCATAGATTAGGCATGACATCTAAAACTTTGACAACCTTCTATAGATGTGTAGTGATAAGTATATTGACTGGCTACATCACAGCCTGGTATGGAAAAACCAATACCCTTGAACAGAAAATCCTACAAAAGGTGCTGATTATGACCCAGTCCATCACGGGTAAAGCCCTCCCACTATTAAGTACATCTATGCAAAGTGTTGTTTCAGGAAAATAGCATCCATCATCAGGGAGCCCCAGCACCCAGGACATGGACGCTTAACACAGTTGCCATCAGGAAAAAGATACAGGAGACTCAGGACTCACACCACCAGGTTCAGGAACAGTTATTACCCCACAAGCATCAAATTCTCGAACCAAATGGAGAACCTCGCTCAACTTCACTTGCCCCATCATTGAAATGTTCCCACAGACTATTGACTCATTTTCAAGGACTCTTCATCTCATGCTCTTGAGAAGTAATGTTTATTTATTTATTATTATTCTAACTTTTTTTATATATTTACACAGTTTGTTGTCCTTTGCACACTGTTTGAACATCCAAATTGGTATGGTCTTTCATTGATTCTAATATGGTTATTATTCCATTATGGATTTATTCAGTATATCCATAAGAAAATGAATCTCAGGGTTGTATATGGTGATATATGTGTACTTTGATAATAACTTTCATTTGTACCTTGTATCTCACTTGTTTCTGCCTGCCTATACCTGCTCAGCATCTCCTACATTTTCTTATCCAGTCTTAATATCTCTCGAAAACCAAAGTTCCCTCGGCCTGTTATCCTTGACTTTTATTCTGACAAGTAAATACCAACTCTGTACTCTCAAAATTTCACTTTTGAAGGTCTCCCACTACCAAGTACACCTTTGCCAGAAAACAAACTGTCCAATTCACACTTGCAAGATCCTTTCTGAAACCATCAGAATTGGCCTTTCTCTGACTTAGAATCTCAACCCAAGGGCCAGACCTATCCTTTTCAATAATCACCTTGAAATTAATGACATTGTGATCACTAGGTGCAAAGTGTTCCCAATACAAACATCTGTCATCTTCCCTGTCTCATTCCCTAATGGGAGGTTTAGTATTGTACTCACTCTTGTTGGAACTTCTATGCACTGTTAAGGAAACTTTATTGAATACACTTGATAAAGCAGCATGTATCATCAAGGATCTCCAACACCCAGGGCATGTTCTCTTCTTGCTGCTGCCAATTAGAAAGAAAGTTCTGTGCCTCAGAACCTGTACACCAGGTTTAGGAACAGTTATTACCCCTTAACCATCAAGCTCTTGTGTAAATTCTCTTTTGTAAATTTTTCAGGTATTTCCTTTTTCAATGCTAAATGGGAATCTTCTTCCATTTCTATCTGTAGCTAGGCTTCAGCCAAGTCCACTTTGCTGAAGTGTTTCCCTCCAGAAAGGATTGCAAAGATATTCTCAATCCTGGGCAAAAGGTATTGATACACTTTCAGCACTGTGTTGCTGGTGACCTTAAAGTCACCACGGAACCTGACAGACACATTCTTCTTGGCTACTGGGGCTGCTGGCATTGTGTATGAGCTCCACAAAACCTTGAAGCTATTTCCTTCAGCCTGCATGTGATCCAGTTCACTGACTATATTATCATGATTGATATACGGAACCAGACAGGCTTTGTCAAACTTAGATGTGGCATTTTCATTTAACACTACTTTACCCTTGATATGTTTGAGTTTTCCAGTGTCAGCCTTGGATACTGCTGTGGTATCATCCACTAGTTTTCTTAATCTGTTTTCAGTTGATGGTACTACAGGGAATGTGGCATGCAAATACTGCATGGAGCTGCAATTAAGTTGTAGCTGTCACGATGAATTATGACCCTACAATGCCAAATCTTCTCTTTTTACCACATACAAGTCCAATGTGGCTTGTTGGTTGTTGTCTTTCACTGTTACAAATGTCATTCCTGCAGGAGTTATCTTTTCCCCAGTATAAGTTCTTAGTTGAATATTTGAAGGCTTCAGTTCAGTATCTTTGAAATACAATTCAATCTCATTTTGTGGATTGACTGAAACAGTTGAGCCAGTATCCAATTCCATTTTAATTACCTTCACCTCTGGTACAAACCACATTGCTTGTCTATTGTTAGTTTTCACATGGTATATCTTAAGGCTACCTTGTTCTGAATAACTCTCATCAATATCAGGTTTTTCTTCAATAGCATGCAGATTAGTGCTCTTTTTGAAACTGCAACTTGACCTTTTATCTTTTACTCTTACCTGTGCAGACCATTTAATTTTGTCTGCCTGACATGTTCTTTGTATGTGTCCTAGTTTGTTGTATTTCTGCAAATTTTACCTTTAAATCTGCATTAGTCTGGCATATGTGAGCCCCTGCCACAATAGTAACATAATTTGTCGTCCCCACAGGTTTCTATTTAGACATTCTATTTAGTGAGTTCACAGTCACTTTCATTCTTGGCTTCAACTCAATTTGCCTTTGTCTACTGTTTTCATTAATACAGCTGTTTCAACTGCTCTTTTAAATGTAAGTTGTGCTTCATTTAGGAACAGAAATTCAATGATCTCTCAGTGCAACGTTAAGCCTATCACTGAACTGGAAATGCTCAGACAAAATGTTTCAATTTTGCCACCTAAGCTGAAAGGGACTACCCTACATTTTAATTCCAGGTATGAAACCTAAAGCATTCCGCAATCAACAACGGTTTTGGTCCTAAATATTCCAGCATTTACCTTCACACTATTATCAAAGCTCATTTTGGCTGATTTTGTTGAAGCACACTTCTTAGCACACTCTATGCTTTTCCACTGATTACATTCAACAAAACTGGCACTTGTTTCTCACTGGCTGTTTCATTTGCTTCAAAATACTGCCCAGTTCACTCAGGATACATCAGCCAGTTATCCATTGTGCAATCGAACATGTCTATCTTTCCAATGTAGCCAGCTATTTCAATATTTTTTAAAATTTTTGATTATTGTTACCTGGAACTCACTATTTATGAACCCATGAATTTTGTCCATTTTTCCCTCTTTTTAACTCAACCCTTTTTCTCCCCACTTGCGAAGAAAGCGTGCTGTGGTTTTTAAACCCAAAGGTCTCGCCTCAGTTCAACAGGTCCAGATTCATTTCAAAACTTACTCATCACCACTGTTATGTTTTGTAAATCCAAAACATAAATCTAATTGAAAGGAAAGCATGGAGTCAAGAATAACATGTCCACTTCACTCATACTTTACTGAGGCAAGCCCTTGCGATACGGCGGCATGATGACATATTCCTTTCATGTACTTTGACATATAACTCATAATAATTCATGCAAACAAAGAATGCTTAATTCAACAATATGTTTACAATATTATGCATATTTTACTGAAATATTAAATTAGCAACTACTATTATTATTGCTTTTTTACTTCTCGTATTTGCACAGTTTGTTGTCTTTTGTACATTGATTGTTTGTCCACCTCGTTGGGGATAGTTTTTGTAACACCCTGGGAAAGGTTTCACTGCTCATGTAATGGTCTCTCTAAAGAAACAGTGTTTGGGTTATGGTTAGAGGTAACGGGTGCTTTGGATTGTGATATGTCCAATGAAGGGAGTGTGTTTTCGTGCAGTATGCCTGACACCAAGGTGATCTGGGTCTTTCGTTCAGCGGGAGATGGAGAGAGAAGACACAGGAGAGGAGAGATCGTAGGAGTGGACTTAGAGTGGGGTCGATGAAGCCCGGCGAAATCAATGGAGGATCAGCAAAGGGGAAACCGTGAGCTCCAACTTGTGCACATGAGACTGTTTCACTAAAGTGGGCCCTTTTCTTTTTGCTTTTTCTTTACTAATCCTTTAGTCACATTAAGAATGATAAAGCTGAATCATTTAATTGTATATGGTGTACTGTCTGTTATTTTGTGTAAGCGGATAACAAATCACGCAGCGTCCACCCAAACAGAGGGTCGCGGGTGAGCTTACACCTCCATCTCGCACGTTTGGTGGGGCGAGAGATTGTTTTCCCTGGACTTGTGCAGCCGACAGAACCTGGGGATTACAATTGTGGGTGTATCGTTCCGGACTGATTTTGTTGGATGCTGTGTGATTGTCCTGAGCATTGATCCAGTAGGTTGTGTGTTTAAGTCTGTGCTAAACTATTGTCCGGTAAAGTGATTACAGTATATGGGTATGGATGCTGTTAGGTCTGAGTGGTCCATGGGGTTACTGGTAACGAATGTGTGCATGTTGAGTAGGATAAATATTCGTACACCTGATGAATTGCTAATTCAACTTTTAAGTACCAATAAAGCTGTAGGGAAAGTTACGATTGTGAGGAGGAGGGTTGATAAAATGGCAGGCACAGACTTTGTTTTAGTTCAGACTAGCGCTGATGTAATGGCAGGAGAAGTGCCTGGTACTATTGAGGCCCAGGAAAGGGGGAGCCGCAGACTGTCAATACTTTCCAGGAAAAGGAAAGTGTAGGGGTACGGGCTGAATCACAAGTCGAGTCTCCCATAGCTGGGGGCGGAGACTTCAAAGACAGGGTCCTCTTGTTTCTGCAGAGTGAGGGGAAAGAGTGGTCTGATTTGGAATATCTAATGAGTCCCCCAGTGAAGAGTGAGAATTCTTAGTTAGTATCAGCCCTTGCCTCTCTGGCGAATAAATGGCCCAGTGCTCAGGCAGAGGGTCCTAGCTACTGGAAACTGAGAATGTTCTCTGGAATGAAGCCCACTCCCGAGGGAGAGGAGGAGTATGAGACTTGGGCGGAGCAGACCTCTCACTTGTTAGATGAGTGCAATGTTCTGATGACGTAAAGAGACAGCGATTGGTTGAGAGTTTGAGGGGGTGGGCTGCTGATGTTGTGAAGCCGTAAACTCCCAGTACCTTCTTGCCGCTGCTGCGGCTTACATACGAGCACCGGAGAATGCGTTTGGCACAACAGGAAGCTCATGACGGGGTTTCAGAACGTGTGTCAGGAGAAGGAGGAGAAGCTTTCTGCCTACATCTCTCGGCTAGAGAGGTAGCTAAATTGCTTGCGGCGCAGAGGGGCCATTCAGGCAGCTGAGGTGGATCAATTAAGAATGGACCAGGTAGCAAAGGGTGCCCGGTCCCAGGACATGATCGCTTGGGGTCTCTGACTGTCTCGTAAGATGCAACCACCGCCCTCATTTCTTGAGCTGATCAGAGAATGCTTCAGCACCGCAGGAGGGCTCTGTCAGTAGGGTACAGTCCTCGGTAGTAGCTCCCTGTGTTGAAGTGACCACGGATAGCTCAACCCAGGGAGCGGTAAAGCAGATCGTGGCAGAGTTGAGAACCGAGATGTCCCAGTTGTTATCAGTGGGTGTGACCACCCCGCCCCCCCATATGATGAAACTGATAAGGAAGCAGACCCCCTAAGGGGACGGACTATGCAGAGGGCTGCTAGCAGCCGGGGTCCTGTGAGAAGAGTATCATCTGTTATAACTGTGGTGAAGAGGGACACTTCAGGCAGGAGTACGAATGATGGAAAACCCCTCAGAGAGTGAGCCCCCGGGTACCTAAGCAGAGAGAGACATTGGGAAACTTAGAGGAGACCCAGTGAGGGAACAACCTGGCATCTCGGGGGTGGGGGGGAGCACATTCCCAGCAATATACCAAGGAACACCCAAAAGCAAAAACCCTGTTCCTGAAGGCTTAGTGGCGCCAAGCTCCAGTGTGTTGCTACGGATAGACGGTATTTATGCCAGAGCCATACTCGACACAGGGTCGCAGTCACTTTGCTGTGCCGTTCATTTTACAACCAGTATCTGATGCATTTACCATTGACACCACTCAGTGCACTAGAGATCTGGTGTCTTAGTGCAGGTGATTATCCATATGATAGTTATTTGTCAGTGAGGCTGGAGTTTTTGGAGGTAGATGTGGGGGTTCCTTCATACATTAGTGCTGGTTTGTCTGGACCCCGTTGAGGAGGGTGGTGTTCCAGTTCTTGTGGGGACCAACACTCCTATTGTGAAGAGGCTCTTGGGAGTCTGCAAGGAGAAAGCTGGAAAGAGCTTCCTGAGAACATTGTCCTTTCACCTGGTATTTCCAGCTGCTTTTGAGGAATTGCATGGCTGCATTGGGCTGGATAACGAGTTTAGACGAGGGACTGTGTGGTTCACCCAATCGAAGTCAATCGTGTTATGGCCCAGGGAAGTAGAGAGAGTGATGGGAAACCCCAAATTTTCTAGAATGTCTGAGGGCAAGCCCCTCCTAGTGGAAGACCACGAAGAGGAATCGGGCTTACTTGCTGGGGTACCGGTGAGGCCTGAACTGCAGAAGCCCTCGGTTATACAGGCGAACAGGATGGCAGTGAACACTACGAAGAAGGAGGTCACCTTCAAGCGGGAGACGCCCCTGGCACATCTCTGCCCGGTGATGGTAATGTCTAGCATCCCTGTGAGACAAGCTGGGGTGAAACTATCTGCAAAGGGGGAAAGTTGACCGCTGAGTCATTCAACTTTAGGGACTCTCCAGTGCCTGCGGGTTGGAAGAAGAAGTTGATAGAGCAGTTGTTGAAGCTGGAAAGTGTCTTTTCCACTGACGAATTTGATGTGGGTCACTTTAAAAGCACTCATCACACTATGTGGGTGACCGAGGAAACCCCGATCAGAGAAAAGGTCCCGGCGACTGGCCCCTGCAGAGGTGGAAGATGTTCAACAGCATATGTGTAAGTTGAAGGAAGCTGAGACCATCACTGAGTCCAGAAGCCCCTATGCATCCCCGATAGTAGTGGTCAGGAAGAAGAATGAGAAGGTACGGATGTGTGTGGACCATAGGACTCTGAGCAGGCATACCATCCTTAACCAAGTTACAGTCCCAAGGATTGAAGACGTGCTGGCCTGTCTGAGTAGTGCGAAGTGGTTCAGTGTGCTGGACTTGAGGAGTGGATATTACCAGATCCCCATGAGTGAGGCTAAGAAAGAGAAATTGGTATTTATATGTCCACTTGGATTCTTCCAGCTCGAAAGGTGCCCCAAGGCATATCGGGAGCCCCTGCGACTTTCCAGTATGTCATGGAGAAATCGGTGGGGGGTAGGAACTTGCTTGAGGTATTGATATATCTGGATGACCTCATAGTGTTTGGGTCCACTTTGGAGGAACATGAAGCGAGGCTACTGAAGGAGCTGGGCTGCCTGAAAGCTGCAGGTTTAAAACTGTCCCAGAACAAGTGCCAGTTCTTCAAGAAGTCTGTCAACTACATTGGGCACATAGTCTCACAAAAAGGAATATTTACAGATCTGTCTACGATAAAGGCGGTGATCACATGGCCAAGGCTCCAGACTGTGAGCACTTCCCGCATGTTCCTTGGGTTCTGTGGGGACCACTGGAGATTCATGAAGGGATACACGAAAGTGAGTCACCCTTTAAATCAGCTTCTGTGTGGTTACCCTCCCCTGGGGAAGAAAGGGAGGAGGACAAAAGAAGAGGAGGGTAAAGAATCCTTTGGATCCTTTTGGAATGAAGTTTGATGCAAAATGTGAAAAGGCCTTTCAGTCACTGAGGGAACTGCTGACGCAGGTGCCTGTGCTGGCTTTTGAAGACCCCCAATTGCTGTATGTACTGCATACAGATGCCAGCAGAGAGGGCTTAGGGGGTGTCTTGTATCATGATCAGGGCACCAGGTTGAAACTTGTTGCACTTGTCAGCCGGAGTCTGAAACACTCTGAGAAAAACTATCCCACACACAAGTTGGAGTTCCTGGTATTGAAATGGCTGTGGTAGGCAAGTTTAGTGACTACCTCTGTAGTGCCATGTTTGAGGTGAGGACAGACAACTATCCCCTAACTTATATCCTGACCTCGGCGAAATTGGATGCCATAGGCCATCGGTGGTTGGCAGCGTTATCTGCCTATGAATTCAGCCTGAAATCCGGCCGGGGAGTTGGGACATCATTCCTGATGCTTTGTCCCGACGTGCGCTTGAAGGGCTGGACAGGGACGAAGAGTGGGAGAGTATTCCTGCCCCGGGAGTGAAGGCTATGTGCCAGTTTTCCATTACGGGGAAGGCAGTGGAAAGGCAAGGACAGGATCGACCAGTAGATCAATTGGGAGCTTCTGATGACGCCATTCCACAAGCTTACTGTAACCTGACTGCTGTGAAGACAAAGCAGTTGCCGGAATTGAGTTCTGGGGAAGAGGCAGCTGCTCAGCAAGACGACCTGGGCATCGGTCCCATTTGGTCAGCGTTTGAAAAAGGAGACATGGCCCAAGCAGAGAGAACAAAACACGCTGCAGAGTCTCAATTACTGACAGAATAGTCCAGATTGGAGTTGAGGAACCAGATCCTATACCGGGTCATGTCGCCTCCGGACCCACCTCTGCATTCCCAGCTGCTTCTGCCTGAGAAATATCGGAGGATTGTGTTGAAGTCACCTCATGATGATTCTGGACATTTGGGGGTTGGCAAGACTTACGGATTGATCAGAGATCGGTCCTACTGGCCCCGAATGAAGCCAGAGGTCAAAGAATACTGCAAGTCGTACATTCGATGTATATAGAGGAAGACGTTGCTGATGAGGGCCACTCTGTTGTCCTACTTGCAGAGTGCAGGGCCCCTTGACCTGGTGTGTATGGATTTCCTGTCAATAGAGCCAGATGCCAGCAACATGGTGAATGTCTTAGTCATCACGGATCACTACACCAGATATGTGCAAGCTTTCCCTACTAAGGATCAGAGGGCGTCCACAATGGCCAAGGTATTATGGGAGAAGTATTTCATTTATTATGGTCTCCCCAGGCGGATACATAGTGATTCGGGATGGGATTTCGAGAGAAGGCTCATACAGGAGTTACTCAGCATGCCTGGAGTCGAGGAGTCAAGGAGTTTGACTTATCACCCATAGGCGATCCCCAGCCCGAGAGGTTTAATCGGACCTTACTAGACATGCTCAGAACCCTGGAAATCAGCAAGAAGAGCAAGTGGAGTCAACATATTGGACATTTGGACGCGAGGCAAGGTTCTCATCGGTCTTTGTTTTGGGACTGGTGAGGAAGACCTGCCACCAAAGGCTTATCTGAAGTATGTGTCTGATGTGGGAAGAGAGCTGAAAGAGGCTTATGAGTTAGCTGAGGTTGTGGCTGCCAAGCAGAATCAAGGAAATAAGAGGAGGTATGATTAAAAGTTTAAGTTCTCCCAACTCATGCCTGGAGACCATGTCCTCATAAGGAATTTGGGGCTACCTGGGAAGCATAAGTTGGCTAAACACTGGGTGACTCTGCCCTATGTAGTGGAGAGTCAGATGCCAAATGTACCAGTTTTCCGGGTGACACCGGAGGATGGGAATGGGCCTGTCAAGATTCTCCATCAGAACCACCTTCTGCCTCTGGGACAAGAGATGCATGTTGACCCAGAGCCCGACCTGGAGCCTACACCTAGTAAGAGGACTCTGCGGCAATGTGGGGTGACTGAAGGACCAACAGCAGGAGAGATTAGGCCAGCCTCACCCCTGAATGGGATACAGACTCAGAGGATGAGGAAATGGGGGTGTGGTATATGCTGCCTCTTACTAACTCCCCACTGATTGAGTAAGAGATTCTCACCCCTTCTCAGGCTGAGTCAGGTGAAATCAAGAGGTGGGGGGCTATCTGTGGACAGCCTGGGTTTCAGTGGGACCCTGAAAGGGATGAAGCAGGGCTGAACCAAGGGACAGAGGGGTCTGAGTTACAGGAGGGCACAAGTGATAGACCAGGGGAGGCCTCGCCATGTAGACCAGAAGTATCCTAAGGAGTGTCTAAACCTGAAGAAGTAGATGAGGGGGAAAGGAGGTCTCAGAGACAACCGGCTGCCCTATGTAGCACTGGGGGAACAGAGTGTGGCCCAACCGCTTTGGGGAGCTATGTCACTGCCCTTTACTTCTGGGTTGGACTTTGTGCTTTACATGAAGGGTTGGCAAATTATCTCAATGTCATGAGGACGTGACTAATTTTGGTGGGGGTGGAGAGTGTTTCACTGCTAACGTAATGGTGTAGAAGCAGTTATGGTTAGAGATAACAGGTGCTTTGGATTGTGAGCTGTTCAATGAAGCGAGTGTGTTTTTGTGCTGTGTGCCTGACACCAGGGTGATCTGGGCCTTTTGTTCAGCGGGAGGTGGAGAGGGAAGACACAGGAGAGGAGAGATCATAGGAGTGGACTTGGAGTGGGGCCAGGAGTTGATGAAGCCTGGGGATTTCAATGGAGGATCAGCGAAGTGGAAACCGTGAGCTCCAACTTGTGCACATTAGACTATTTCACTAAAATGGGCCCTTTTCTTTTTGCTTTTTCTTTACTAATCCTTTAGTCACATTAAGAATGATAAAGCTGAATCGTTTAATTGTATATGGTGTACTGTCTGTTATTTTCTGTAAGCGGGTAACAAATCACGCGGCGTCCACCAAAACAGGGGGTCTCGGATGAGTTTATACCTCCATCTCACACGTTTGGCAGACCCAAAGATTGTCTTCCCTGGACTTATCATTGATTCTATTTGCTTTCTTGTATTTACTGTGAATAGAAGAAGAAGAGAGCCCTTAGCTCCCAGTGGCGTCATTGGGACGCCGTCATGATGGCGTTTTTTTAGCAGGCTTTCTTATTTTTATGAGGCCGAGTTGCTACCTCGACATGCAACCCAGCACGGATGGAAAACGTGCAAGGGAGCCGGCTGGATTCAAACTTGGGAGCCTTCGCTCCGACTTCCGGCACTGATGCCACTACGCCATCAGCCGACTATTTACTGTGAATGCCCACAAGAAAACGAGTCTGCGAGTTGTATATGATGACACAAACTGTATGCACTTTGTTAATGAATTTACTTTGAACTTTGAAATAGATCATAAAAGCAAAAGACAGGGCATACAATATAGCAAAGACTAGTGAGATGTTAAAGGATTGGGAAGATTTTAAAAACCAACAGAAGGCAACTAAAAAAGCTATAATGAGAGAAAAGATGAAACATGATCTAAGTATGCAGTATGCTCAACAAAATGCAGTGAGTTGCAATCATCAAGTGCAGTTGCTTGACTTACTGAGGCAGTATGGTTTAAAATGAGTTCGGAGCCTTTCAAAACCTTTTGGCGACTCCGCCTTCCACCTGTGGACATGTAAGACACAGTTTCTTTCTGTCCGCCTTTAATTTCTCCCTTTTCCGACTTAAACTTTGAAATCTTAAATTTATTCAGTCAGATTTTGTAGAGTGACAGTTATAGTTATGTCTAACACAAGAAGAACCAAAAGAAATCCTGAAGCAGCCAACGGTAAATCTAAAAAAGCTGTCGAGACTTCAAAGGAGCCACCCTGGGTAAATAGATTAGAGTCTCAAATCAGCTATATCGTTACTGGATTAACTAAATTAAAAGAAAGATTTCTCCCTTTGGAGGAAAAAATTGACTCTTTGAGCCTTGATCTTAAAGAGGTGAGTGGAAATGCGGCTGATACTTCTTCCCGTCTGGAAAAGGCTCAGCAACGGATCATGGATTTGGAGGCTCTCTCTCGTCAGGACAATATTCGAATCGTTGCATTAAAAGGGAAATCGGAATCCGCCGACACACTGGACTATTTTGCGAAGATGTTTCAATCTTTATTTCCGGAGGTTTGCGTGGAACTGCCGCAGATTAAAATGGCTCAAAGAGTTGGTGCTCTAAAATCCTCGGATCAAAGTAAAAACAGGCACGTCGTTGTGTGCTTTCTTCATTTCAGAGACAAAGACTGTATTATTAAGCTTGCAAGAAAACAAAGGTTGTTCAAATTTCAAAGCTCTGAGATTCATTTTTTCGAAGATTATCCACGTGAAATTGTTCAGAAATGTTTTGGATTCGCTGCTGTAATGCGTACGGCTGATCAAAGACAGTTGCATCCATCTCTTCAATATCCAGCTAAATTAAGGCTCTTTGTCAAAAATTCTGGGGTTCGTATTTTTGAGGACCCAGCAGAAGCATTGCATTTTATTAATTCGAATCCGAAGAGTCCAAAGCCTGAAGTTTAAATGATTTACGATTGTTTAATTGTCTCGTGACGTAAGGAGTGATGAGGTCAGAAGATCTATTGGGTATAGAAAGTCTTTGCCTTAAAATGTACTTTTGTCTCTGATATAGACTGTTTTAGATGCTTTTAACTTCAGAAGATTAACATGGGAACTGTCGAAAGACTGTAGATAGCTTTGAGCCATCTAGAATTTTTTTCCGTTTGCAGCATTGAAATGAACTAATCACTTTTTCCCTTTGTATGCTTTTGTTAAGAATTTTTAAGTAATTATTTGGGTTTCTTTGCATTTTAAAGATAGATTTAATAATTTAATAATTTAAAGAAGGCGATTGTTTTTCTCCTGAGTAAATATTTCAAGAATTTTTTGGACGTTTTTTTCCCTTATCTAATATTATGAAGGTTACTTTCAAAACTGAAGGTCGTTTCTAATAACTCTTCTTTTTAACGGAATTGTAATGAGGTGTATGTCGACTGTAATGAGTTGTATATCCAGGAGAGGGAGACAGAGATTATTCTTTCCATTTTCACCTTTTATTCAGGCAGCTGGAGTTTATAATTGCTTCTTATGCACTCTTTAGGACCTGTGTCGATTGATAGCGACTTATTTCCGGGCTTTATAGGTTGGGTGGGTTTTCTCCTTTCTTCTGTTCTCATTTTCTATCCCCATTATGGAATTCTGGAGCGTATGCAAATTAATATTATTATTGTTGTTTACTTCTGCCATTCTCGATTACCTTATCCTGACATGCGTCTAATTACTTTTTCTAGCTATAAAATCTCATGATGATATTTAAACAGCTAAATGTTTTAAGTTTTAAGTTGGAACGTCCGTGGTTGGAATCATCCTATTAAGCGTAAGAAAACATTTAAAACTATTAACCGATTCCAACCTGATATAATTTTTGCACAAGCGATGCATTTCAGGTTATGTGATAAAAATCGATTTTTTAAATTTTGGAAGGATCCTCAGTTTCATGCAAATTCTCAAAGACGTTTAAAGGCGTTTCCATTTTTATTGACCCCAATATTCCTTTCAATCAGGAGGATATTATATCTGATATCAATGGTAGATTTTTGATTGTTAAAGGAACAATTTACAACAGGAAAATGGTTTTGGTTAATATATATGGACCAAATACTGATGATCCCTCATTCTTTAAAGATATTTTTGCTCTATTACCTGATCTAAATAAATATATGTTATTAATGGGTGGTGATTTTAATACTTGTTTAAATTCTTTAATAGGTAAGTCATCATCCAAACATCAACTTCCTAATCACTCTGCATCACTTATTAATTAATTTTTAATTGATTATGGCTTAATTAAAATTTGGAGATATATGCATCCTAGTGATAGAGAATATTCCTTTTTCTCACATGTGCATAATATATATTTGAGAATCAACTATTTTATAGTCGACCCTCGACTTTTATTTAATGTTCAGAAATGTGAATATGATGCAATTGTTATTTCTGATCATGCTCCCTTAAACTTAATATTTGATTTGAAAGATGTTGCTTCTACAAGACCACCTTGGCATTTTCCAGAACATCTGTTACAAAGCTTAGAATTTGTTGAGTTTATTGAAACTCAAATAAAAGAATTTTTTCTCTTTAATAATACAGGAAACATCTCAAAGTTAGTAACTTGGGATACATTAAAAGCTTATTTACGTGGTCAGATTATTTCGTATTTCGCTAAGCTGAAGAAACAGACAAGAATGGAATTAGATAAAATTTCTAAACAAATTAAAGAGTTAAATAACATCAATGCAATTTCTCCAAATGTTGATTTGTATAAAAGAAGAGTGGAATTACAATCACAATATAATTTATTATTAACTTATCCTATTGAAGGATATTTGCTTAAATTGAAAAGTCAGTTTTATATTTTTGGGGATAAAAATAATAGGCTCTTAGCTTCCCATTTAAGGACAGCTAGAGCTAAAAGACAAATTTTAAAGATTCGTAAAGATAATGGAGATATAGTAAGTAATCATGAAGACATTAATAATATTTTTCATGACTTTTATTCCAATCTTTATAATTCTCAATTCCCTGCAGACTCCTCCAAAATGAAGGGTTTTTTTTACATAAGATTAAATTTCCTAAAATTACTGTTGAAGATCAACAGATCCTTGATGTTTCAATTACTGAGCATGAAATTCAGAAAGCTGTGTTATCAATGCAATCAGGTAAAGCTCCTGGACTTAATGGTTATTTAGTAGGATTTTACAAAAAATTTGAAAAATTGCTTTCTCCATATCTTTTGAAAATATTTCATGAATCTTTTGAGAAGGGTAATTTACCTCCTTTTTATGAAGCTTCTGTTTCCTTAATCCTTAAGAAAGATAAAGATCCTACTGAATGTTCATCATATAGACCTATTTCGCTATTAAATGTGGACGCAAAAATTCTTTCTAAGATAATGGCTAACCGTTTGAAAACTATTTTAACTAAAATCATCTCTATGGATCAAACAGGCTTTATTAAAGGTTGTTACTCTTCCTCCAATGTTCAGAGATTATGAACGTTATATACTCCTCACTGTCCAAGATACCCCCATGTGTTATTTCTCTTGACACAGAAAAGGCATTTTATAGAGTTGAATGGACATATTTGTTTAATGTATTAGAAAAATTTGGATTTGGTAATAATTTTAATAAATGGATTCAAATGATATATTAGAATCCTATTGCTACTGTTATTACTAATAATTTCAGGTCTCCTTTTTTTTGCTCTCACGAGGTACTAGACAGGAATGTCCATTAAATCCTTTATTATTTAATCTTGTACTGGAGCCTTTGGCTATAACACTCCGTGAAGCTAAAAATATTCATGGTATCTCTATAAATGGGACCACACGTAAGATTTCTCTTTCCACAGATGATTTTTGAGTTTATATTTCGAACCCTGAAGAATTTATTCCTAATCTTTTGGAAACATTAAATGATATTGAAAATGTTTCTGGATATAAACTCAACTTAAATAAAAGTGAATTGTTTCCATTAAATGCTCCTGTTTTATATATAACGATATTCCATTTAGAATTATGAATTCTTTTAAATATTTAAGTATTATCATTACTAAAAAATATAAAGATCTTTATAAAGCTAGTGTAGTTCCATTAGTGGACTCTATTAAACAATTATTTTCTAGATGGAACCCACTTACACTTTCTTTAATAGGTCGTATTCATGATGTAAAAATGATGATTTTACCTAGATTTTTATATTTTTTTCAAAATATACCTATCTTTTTAACTAAAAAATTTTTTGATCAAATTGATTCTATTATTTCGTACTTTATTTGGAATAATAAAAAACCAAGAATTAATAAGTATCATTTACAAAAATCTAAAAAAGATGATGCACTTGCACTACCTAATTTAAGATTGTATTATTGGGCTGTTAATATTCAACAATTATGTTTTTGGCTATATTGGCTCGATAACAGCCAAAAACCAGCTTGGATTGATATGGAATTAAAAGCTATCAAACAATTTCATTTAACCTCATTATTAGGAGCTCCATTACTTTTCCAAATTGCAGATTTCAGATTTAAATTCCAGATTTAAATCTCTACCCTGTTATTAAACAGTCATTATGGATTTCGTTTCAGTTCCGCAACTCTTTTAATTTGAAATAATTTAAATTGTCTCGCTCTTTATATTGAAATTTTCTATTTAAACCATCAATAACCAATCCCATTTTTCTATAATGGAGAAATAATGGGATCTGTTCTTTTGCAGATTTATTTTGTGGAGGTCGATTGATGACTTTTGAAGAGTTAATTAGCAAATATTCTCTCTCTCAGACACATTTCCTACAATATTTTCAGGTCAGACAGTTTTTACAAAAATACTTACCTAAGTTTCCATATAAGCAAGAATCTGATTTGTTGGATACTATTTTAAATATGAATCCTTTAATGAGAGGTTCCATTGGTAGAATTTATAATTTATTTTTACTACAAAACGATAACCTCTCACTAAAGATTAAACAAGATTGGGAGAGAGAACTTAATATGACCTTTGTTAATAAAGATTGGTTGCGAGTCTTGAAAATGATTAATTCTTCTTTGATATGTGCCAATCACAGTTTAATTCAATTTAAAATTGTTCACCATTATTATTTAACAAAGGAGAGATTATCTGAAATAGAACATAGAACATAAAATAGTACAGCACAGTACAGGCCCTTCGGCCCACAATGTTTTGCTGACCCTCAAACCCTGCCTCTCATATAAGCCCCCACCTTAAATTCCTCCATGTACCTGTCTAGTAGTCTCTTAAACTTCACAGTGCCTCCACCACTGACTCAGGCAGTGCATTCCACACACCAACCACTCTCTGAGTAAAAAACCTTCCTCTTATATCCCCCTTGAACTTCCCACCCCTTACCTTAAAGCCATGTCCTCTTGTATTGAGCAGTGGTGCCCTGGGAAAGAGGCGCTGGCTGTCCACTCTATCTATTCCTCTTATTATCTTGTACACCTCTATCATGTCTCCTCTCATCCTCCTTCTCTCCAAAGAGTAAAGCCCTAGCCCCCTTAATCTCTGATCATATTGCATACTCTCTAAACCAGGCAGCATTCTGGTAAATCTCTTCTGTACCCTTTCCAATGCTTCCACATCCTTCCTATAGTGAGGCAACCAGAACTGGACCCAGTACTCCAAGTGTGGCCTAACCAGAGTTTTATAGAGCTGCATCATTACATCGCGACTCTTAAACTCTATCCCTTGACTTATGAAAACTAACACCCCATAAGATTTCTTAACTACCCTATCCACCTGTGAGGCAACTTTCAGGGATCTGTGGACATGTACCCCCAGATCCCTCTGTTCCACCACACTTCCAAGTATCCTGCCATTTACTTTGTACTCTGCCTTGGAGTTTGTCCTTCCAAAGTGTACCACCTCACACTTCTCCAGGTTGAACTCCATCTGCCACTTCTCAGCCCACATTTGCATCCTATCAATGTCTCTCTGCAATCTTTGACAATCCTCTACACTATCTACTACACCACCAACCTTTGTGTCGTCTGCAAACTTGACAACCCACCCTTCTACCCCCACATCCAGGTCATTAATAAAAGTCATGAAAAGTAGAGGTCCCAGAACAGATCCTTGTGTGACACCACTGGTCACAATCCTCCAATCTGAATGTACTCCCTCCACCACCACACTCTGCCTTCTGCAGGCAAGCCAATTCTGAATCCACCTGGCCAAACCTTCCTGGTTCCCATGCCTTCTGACTTCCTGAATAAGCCTACCATGTGGAACCTAGTCAAATGCCTTATTAAAATCCATATAGATCACATCCACTGCACTACCCTCATCTATATGCCTGGTCACCTCCTCAAAGAACTCTGTCAGGCTTGTTCGATACAATCTACCCTTCACAAAGCCATGCTGACTGTCCCTGATCAGACCATGATTCTCTAAATGCCCATAGGTCCTATCTCTAAGAACCTTTTCCAACAGCTTTTCCACCACAGACGTAAGGCTCACTGGTCTATAATTACCCGGACTATCCCTGCTACCTTTTTTGAACAGGGGGACAACATTCGCCTCCCTCCAATCCTCCGGTACCATTCCCGTGGACAACGAGGACATGAAGATCCTAGCCAGAGGCTCAACAATCTCTTCCCTCGCCTCGTGGAGCAGCCTGGGGAATATTCCATCAGGCCCCGGGGACTTATCCGTCCTGATGTATTTTAACAACTCCAACACCTCCTCTCCCTTAATATCAACATGCTCCAGAACATCAACCTCACTCATATTGTCCTCACCATCATCAAGTTCCCTCTCATTGGTGAATACCGAAGAGAAGTATTCATTGAGGAGCTCGCTCACTTCCACAGCCTCCAGGCACATCTTCCCACCTTTATCTCTAATCGGTCCTACCTTCACTCCTGTCATCCTTTTGTTCTTCACATAATTGAAGAATGCCTTGGGGTTTTCCTTTACCCTACTCGCCAAGGCCTTCTCATGCCCCCTTCTTGCTCTTCTCAGCCCCTTCTTAAGCTCCTTTCTTGCTTCCGTATATTCCTCAATAGACCCATCTGATTCTTGCTTCCTGAGCGTCATGTATGCTGCCTTCTTCCATCTGACTAGATTTTCCACCTCACTTATCACCCATGGTTCTTTCACCCTACCATTCTTTATCTTCCTCACCGGGACAAATTTATCCCTAACATCCTGCAAGAGATCTCTAAACATCGACCACATGTCCATAGTACACTTCCCTGCAAAAGCATCATCCCAATTCACACCCGCAAGTTCTAGCCTTATGGCCTCATAACTTGCCCTTCCCCTTCCCCAATTAAAAATTTTCCTGTCCTCTCTGATTCTATCCTTTTCCATGATAATGCTAAAGGCCAGGGAGCAGTGGTCACTGTCCCCCAGATGCTCACCCACTGCTAATATTTTCTAACATAGACAACTATTGTGATAGGTGTAAAACTGAAGTAGCCATTTTGTCACATATGTTCTGGTCATGTTCTTCATTAAAATTTTTTTGGAGATCTTTATTTTCTACAATTTCTAAAGCTCTGAAGATTAATTTACAACCTAATACACTGACTGTCTTATTTGGAATAGTTCCACATAATATTCAGGTTATTTCATCTTCAGACCAACATGTAATTTCAATTGTCACATTGTTGGCAAGAAGGGCTATTTTATTGAAATGGAAAGATACCTCTGTCCCTACATTAATTCAATGGTTTTCTCAAGTAATGTCATGTCTTAGCTTGGAAAAAATTGGAAGTAGAAGTTTTGATACTTGATTCAATTTTGAGAGAAGATGGGGTTCTTTTGCCAAATATTATAATTTAATTTGAATTAATTTATATGGTTTCCTTCCAATCTTATATAAATGTGAATTGGCGGTTGATGATTTTTCTTCTTTATCTATACAGATGATTGTAAGTTGTATTGCTCTGGGAGTTGGTTCCTAATAGTTTTTTTTCCCTCTCTTTCTTCTTCTTTTTTCCTTCTCTTTCTCTTGTAGTTACTGTTTTTTTTTTCTCTTTTAGTAGTTGTGGTTCTCTTTTCCCTTTTCTTTATAATTTTTTTTTCATTATCATATCATTCTTCTTTGACAAGTTCTTTTTCTTCAGTTTTATTAACTATATATATATTAATTTGCTGTAATCTTGTACCATTTTAAAGCTGTAGGAGATTATGTATCAATAAAAAGATTTTTTAAATGAAAACTTTTTGGCAGTTTGAATCATTGAGAGGAGGCTTGCGCATAGAAGACAGAGGGTGGAGGTTGAAGGGGCTTATTCAAGCTGAAGGTTGCTAATTACTGAAGTTCCACAGAGATATGCGCTGGGACCTCTGCTGTTTGTGATGTATATTAATGACCTGGGTGAAGATGTAAATCAGTGAATTAGTACATTTGCAGCTGATACCAAGATCGGTGGAGGTGTAGGTAGTGTAGAAGATTAGCAAAAGAATACAGCATGATATAGATCAGTTACAAATATGGGCAGAGAAATGGCAGATGGAGATTAACCCAGGTAAATGTGAGATGTTGCATCTTCATAGGGCAAATGCAAGGAGACGGTACACTGCTAAGGGCAATATCCTTAATGGTGTTGCTGAGCAGAGAGATCATGGGGTCCAAGTTCATAGCTCCTTGAAAGTGACTACACAGGTCGATAAGGTGGTTAAGAAGGCTTATGGAATGCTGGCTTTTACTAGTCAAAGCATTGAGTTCAAAAGTCAAGAGGTTATGTTGCAACTTTACAAAGCTCTGGTTAGGTCATATTTGGAGTATTACATACAGTTCTGCTCACCCCACTATAGGAAGGATGTTGTGGCTTTGGAGAGGGTGCAGAAGACGTTTACCAGAATGCTGCCTGGTTTAGAGAGCATGAACTATCATAAGAGGCTGGATAGTCTTGGGTTATTTACTCTGGAGCACTGCAGGCTGAGGGGGAGATCTGATAGAGGTTTATTAGATTATGAGAAGCATAGATAGAGTGGACAGGGAGTATCTGTTTCTTCTGTTAAAATGTCTAATAAGAGAGGGTATGCTTTGAAGGTGAGAGGGGAGTAGGTTTAAGGGGGATGTGAGGTGTAAGTTTTTTACTTAGAGAGTCATGGATGCCTGGAATGTGCTGCCCGATATGGTGGTAGCGACAAGTACATTAGAAGCTTTTAAGAGATATTTGGATGGGCACATGGATGTAAGGAAGATAGATGGTTATCAACAGTGTGTATGTAGGAGGGATTAGTGTTTTGATATTTTTTGATTTGCTTTTTAGCTGGTTGGCACAAAATTGTAGGCAGAATGGCCTGTTTCTGTGCTGTTATATTCTATGCTCTATAATTGGCTGAGGAGGCACAGGATTTAAAAAGAGACAGGACCTTTCAGACTTTTCGGCAGGTTGAAATCATAATGATCTCTTAGGCACTCAGGAAAGGCCAATAAAAAGAAGCAAAAGCTGTAAGTGTTGCCATTGTTGGAGTGTACAGTGTTAGAGTGGTTAGTCTTCAGCTTAACTGGCTTTGGCAAGAACCGACTTGGGCAAGCACAGGTGGAGGTTCTAAGTAAGTTTCTAGTAAATATTTCTTCTCTTACTTTGTCTATTAGTACGTAACTAGTGCGCTCAGAATGGTTCCAGAGTTACTGGTATGTTCTTTGTGTGAGCTGTGGGAACTCTGGGAGATCTCCAGTCTTCCTAATAACTATATCTGCACAAAATGCATCAAGCTGCAGCCCCTTAGCGACAGAGTTAAGGAACTGGAGCTACAGTTTGATCAGCTTCAACTCACATGGGAGAATGAGGAGCTGGTAGATAGAAGCTACCGGGAGGTTGTCATCCCTAAGTAACAGTAGGCACGTCTGTGGGTGACTGTTAGGAGAGGGAAAGGGTATAGGCAATCAGTGTAGAGTACCCCTGAGGCCATTCCTCTCAACAATTGGATACTGTTGTGGGGTATGGGGTATGACAAACCAGGGGCAAAGCTGCAGCAACTGGATTACTGGTACTGAGTCCAGCTCTGTGGCTCAGAAAGGAAGGGGAAGAAGAGGAGTGCAGTAGTGACAGAGGATTCCATAGTTAGAGAAGCAGAGAGGAGATTCTGTGGACATGAAAGAGACACCCAGATGGTATGTTGCCTACCAGGCGTCAGAGTCAGGGATGTCTCAATTTGGCTCCATGGCATTCTAAAAGGGAAGCGTGAACAGCTGGAAGTCATAATACATACTGGAACCAATGACATAGATAGGAAAAAGAGTGAGATCCGGAAGAGAGGATATAGGGAGTCAGGCAGAAAACTGAAAAGCAGGACCTCCACGGTTGTAATTACTGGATTGCTGCCTGTGCCATGGGCCAGTGAGGGTAAGAATGGAATGATTTGGTAGATGAATACAGTACTGAGGAATTAGTGCAGGGGGCAGAATTTCTGATTCCTGGATCATTGGGATCTCTTCAGGGAAGAAATGACCAGCACAAAAAGGATGGGTTACACCTGAACCTGAACGAGAACAACTTCCTTGCAGGCACGTTTGCCGAAGGTGTTGGAGAGGGTTTAAAACTAATTTGACAGGAGGGTGGAAACCAAAGTGATAGAGCTGAGGATGCAGCAGTTGATATACAAGTAGATGCAGTGTGTAGTGAGACCGTGCAGAAGAACAGGCTGATGATAGGGCAAAATTGCAGTCAGTGGGATGAGTTGAAGTGTAACATGGGGGCAAAATCAAAAAGAGTGAGGAATACAGGACTGAAGGTATTGTATTTGAATCCACACAATATACTGAATAAGATGGGCAATTTTGTAGCACATTTAGAGATTGGCGGGTAAGACATTACGGGCATCACTGAGCCATAGCTGAAAGAATGTGATAGTTGGGAGCTTAACATCCAAGGATGCACATTGCATTGAAAGGACTGTAATGTAGGCAGAGAAAGGTGGGGTGTCTCTGTTGGTAAAACAATGAAATCAAATCCTTTGAAAGAGAGATGATGTAGAAATATTGTGGGTTGACTTAGGAAACTACAAGTGTACGAATACTTTGGTGGGAGGTATATACAGGCCTCTGAAAAGTGACCAGGATATCGGCTACATATTGCAATGGGAGATAGAAATGGTATGTGAAAAGGACAATGTTATGAATGTTTTGGGGGATTTTAATATGTCGGTAGACTAGGAAAATCAGGTTGGTGCTGGATCCCAAGAAAGAGAAGTTATAGAATACAGTATCTATGAAGTGGCTTTTTGGAGCTGCTTGTGGTTCAGCCCACTAAGGGAATGCCAATTCTGGATTAGTTGTTATGTAGTGTCACAGAAATAATTAAGGAGCTTAAGGTAAAGGAACCGTTAGGAGGCGTAATCATAATATGATAGAATTTAAAGCAATTAATGCAACGAGGGAGATCAAGGCGAATGTGGAGGGTGAGTGCTGGCTGCCTGCCTTTTGATCGCTGGTGGGGTCGGTCTGCTGCCAGAGAGGACAGACTGCCTTTTGATCGCTGGTGGGGTCGTTTTGCTACTAGGGAGGGGAAACTGGTTTTAGATCACTGATGTGATCACTCTGCTGCCAGAGACGGAAGCCTGTGTGGCCTGCCACTGTGCCCAGAGAATGTTACCCAGGGTTTCTGTAGTTCTGGATATGAACGTGTTTCTATGGACTTTTTTCAGTCTTATAGTTTTTTTTTAATATTCTGGTTTTTCGCTCAATCTTTCTAATTTCTTGTGTGCGGGGGGGCAGGGGATTTGGGGGTCAATGTACCTGCTCCATTTTTGTTTGTTTTTGTGTGGGGCAGAGGGATTTGGTTGATGATCACGCTGCCATTCGTTTCTTTCTTGGTTTCAGGGCTGTCTGGAGAAGAATTTCAGAGTTGTATACTTTGATAATAAATGAACCTTTGAAGCTTTAAACCTTTGAATTCACCCTGCAGTTTGAGGAGGAGAAGCTAACACTGGATGTATCAGTATTACAGTGGAATAAAGGGAACTACAGAGGCATGAGAGAGGAACTGGCCAAAGTTGATTGAAAGAGGAGACTAGAAGGATAATGGCAGAACAGCAATGGCTGAAGTTTCAGGGAGCAATTCAGAAGGCAGAGGAAAGATGCATCCCAAAGATGAAGAAATATTCTAAAGGGAGGATGAGACAACCATGGCTAACAAGGGAAGTCAAACACAGCATAAAAGCAAAAGAAAGGGCATACAATATAGCAAAAGTTAGTGGGAATTAGAGGATTGGGAAGCTTTTAAAAAACCACAGATGGCAACAAAAAAAAGTCATAAAGAAAGTAAACATGAAATATGAAAGTAAGCTAACTAATAATATAAAAGATGATACAAAAAGTTTTTTTTTCAGATATAAAGAATAAAAGAGAGATGGGAGTGGATATTGGACTACTGGAAAATGACACTGGAGAGGAAGTAATTGGGAACTAAAGCAGGGTAAGTATTTCATCAGTCTTCACTCTGGAAGACAAAAACAGTATGCCAGAAAATTGCCAAAGTGTCAGTCGGCAGAAGTGAGTGTCATTGCTATTGCCAAGGAGAAGGTGCTTGGGAAGCTGAAAAATCTGAAGGAAGGTAAATCTCCTGGACCAGATGGACTGTAGTCCAGGGTTCTGAAAGAGGTGTTTGAAGAGATTGTGGAGTTATTAGTAAGAACCTTTCAAGAATCACTAGGTTCTAGAATGGTTCCAAAGGACTGGAAAATTGCAAATGTCACTCCACATTTTAAGGGAGAGAGGCAGAAGAAAGGAAATTGTAGACCAGTTAGCCTGAGACAGTGGTGGGAAAGATGTTCGAGGGTATTCTTAAGGTTGATGTTTCAGGTTACCTGGAGGCACATGATAAAATAGGCCAGTCTGCATTGTTTTCTTAAGGAGAAATCTTGCCTGACAAATCTGTTAGAATTCATTGAGGAAATAACAGGCAGGATAGACAAAGGAGAGTCAGTGGATGTTGTTTACTTGGATTTTCAGAAGGCCTTTGATAGAGTGCTGTACATGAGGCTGCTTAATAAGATAGGAGTCCATGGTATTACAGGAAAGATACTAGCATGGATAGAAGGTTGGCTGACCGGCAGGAGTCAGTGTGGGAATAAATGGGGCCTTTTCTGGTTCTCTGCCAGTGACTAGTGGTGCTCATTTGGAGTTGGTGTTTGGGCCGCTTCTTTTCACGTTACATGTCAATGAACTGGATGATGGAATTGACGGCTTTGTGGCCAATTTTGTGCAAAGGTACAAAGATAAGTGGAGGTGCATGTAGAATTGTAGAAGTAGACTGTCTGCAAAAGGCCTTAGGCAGATTGGGAAAATAGACAAAGAAGAGGCAGATGGAATACAGTGAAGGGAAGTGTATGGTTACGCACTTGGTAGAAGGAATAAAGGTGAGAACTATTTTCGAAGTGGCAAGAAAATTCAAAAATCAAAAGTGCAAAGGAACTTGAGAGTCCTCGTGCAGGATTCCCTGAAGTTTAATCTGCAGGTTCAGTCAGTGGTGAGGAAGGCAAATGCAATGTTTTCTTTCATTTCAGGAGGACTAGAATACAAACACAAGGAGGTAATGCTGAGGCTTTATAAGGTATTGGTCAGACCGCACTTGAAGTGTTGTAGGCAGCTTTTGGCCCTTGCTTAAGAAAAGATACGCTGGCATTGGAGAGGATCCAGAGGAAGTTCATAAGTATGACCCTTGGAATGAAAGGGTTGACATTCAAGAAGCATTTGATAGCTTTCGGCCTATATTCACTGGAATCCAGTGAATTATTCTAAATTCACTGGAATTTAGAGGAATGAGGGAAGATCTAATTGAAACCTATCAAATATTGAAAGGCCTAGATAGAGTGAATGTAAGGAACTATGTTTCCTATAGTGGGGAGTCCAGGAACAGAAGGCTGAATAGAGGGACATCTGTTAACCAGAAAATTTTAACCCAAACTGAAATTAAGAGATGAGGATAGATTTCTTTAGCCAGAGCATAGTGAAATAGTGGGATTCAGTGTCATAGACAGCTGTGCAAGCCAAGTTATTGAGTATATTTAGAGCAGAAGCTGACAGGTTCTTGATTAATCAGGGTGTCAGAAGTTATGGGGAGAAGGCAAGAGAATGGAGTTGAGAGGGATAATAAATCAACCATGATGGAATTGCAGAGCAGACTCAATGGTCCAAATGGTCTGATTCTGTTCCTTTGTCTTATGGTCTTGTGGTCTATACTAAAGCATCCTGATAGGATCATAGAAGTAGAAACCATCAGGTACAATTCAGAAGGCAGATTAGGCTCTCAGCAATTGATTAATGGACTGGAATTTGATGAGAACACCAACAGTTATTAACCAAACTAACTTCACTTTATCTGGAAGATCTCCACCTGCTGGTTACTCTCCATTTACCACCAATTTGTTGCAGTTATATATCGCCTTTAGGGCTGGACTGTGAATTTGCTTCCAAAGGACAAAGATAACTAAAAGTAATCAGTGTTCTTGTGAATTAATTTTGTCCACTAACATTGCATAATTAAAAGTATCTTTAAATGATTTAATTTTCCCTTTTGCTTTATCCAGCTGTCAATGTTTGCTTTTATTTTCATATCTTATGATATGATTTGTCCCAGTCTAAATTTATGTAGGTATTACATCACCCAAATGTCTTGTTACTGCACAGGACCAAGGGCACTTTGGATCAGGAAAGTATCAGGCTGGAGACTCAATCCTGACTTATTCCAGATTTAGAATTCTTTAGGTATACTGTGGGCAATGCATTTGGTGGTTAGCGTGCAGCAGGAAGTGACAAATGTGCAGGATTATAATGGCAAATAAAGACAGGGAAATAAATGTTAATATTTGAGTATTCGGTGCCTGGTGGCCAACATAGATCAATTTGGGTAAAGAGTGAGTGAAGAATAGCATAGGAACAGTGGGAGCGAAGCAATGGTGTGAATGGAGAGTTGAAACCATCCAGTATTGGAATCATCACCTCTGGAGAAAATAGAAGCAACAGAAACCAAGGCAAAATCTGGAGTCAAGTGACTCTTAACTGTTACTCAACCACCTCCTCAGTTGCACAGCAGTTAGCGGTGGGCAATAAATATCAATATTGACATTCTGTGAACAAACAAATAAAACAATTACAAGGCATGTTTTTGTTGAAGCAGTATGAGGTCTGAAATTCAGGCCCATATAGGAAGTGACGAACATTTGCAGCTTAATTCAACCTGAGACCACACAGAGAGAGATTTTGATGAGAGGATAGAATAAGATAGCTGTTAAGCATACATGAGAGCGCATTGACTGTGAGGCAGACACTCAGTCCAAATGGTGAGTAGCAGAAATCAAACCGAAATCATTTTTAATGAACAATTAATCTGGGAATTGGAATTCTGAGCAAAATAATTTGTCAACAAATCAACAAAGTGATTTACCAAGTCTCTTCATGTGCTAATCTCAGTCTCTTGGCGCTTCTGGCTTACCTCAAGTTGTGTAATATCTTAATCATAATACCTGGTGGGAGTATCAAGTTGCTTGGTGTAGGTCCAGGTTCAAACTGCATGCCATTAGAACAGTCCATTTTAAAACACAAACCCCATTTCACATTTTACCTTTCTCCACAGGTTCTGAGTCATCTGGATAATATCCATAGTCTGAGGTCATTGAACGATCCTCCGGATTAGGTCCAGGGGTGACAATCTCAACTGCACCTCCTCCTGAGGAGGTCTCCATGGCTTCACTGGATGGACCCAGGACCAGAGATTCCTGCATTTCAGATGCAAAACCTAGAAACATAAAGATCTGCAGATAATGCTTGCTGTTTGAAATATGCAATCTCCACCCATCTTAAGCTTTCTTCAGGAGAAATTGATAGTTGGAAACCATCACCAATTCTGTCACTGCAAAAGAGCTATCTTTACATTTTCTAATAATTCCAAAGATAACAATTATCTTTCTCTATGAAAAAAACAGGGTGCACAGATAGAAAGGTTGCTCACAAGAAATGCGGTCCCATAAATTTAAGAGTTTTATTGGAACAAATTACTGGAACTCAACTTCCACATAACCCTATATTATTTTTATTAGGTGACATTGAAGGGATAAAACCGAAACTTAAATTGAATAAATACCAGAAAGAAATTATAAAAATCGCATTGGCAATAGCCAAGAAGGCTATAGCAGTTACTTGGAAATCCGATTCGTATTTAAGTATGGATCATTGGAATAATGAAATTTTTAGCTGTATTCCACTTGAAAAAAATACTTATAATTTAAGAGATAAATATGCACATTTTTGAATATTTGGCGCCCTTATTTACAAAAGATAGGTTAGCATATGTAGGTGCTCCAATGATAAAGATGTTTGTCCTTTGGGGAAAGTAACAAATAAATATATTAAATTTATTTTGAATCCCATGGAGCATGGGGAGACCTTCCAATATCCAGGCAGTGTTTCTTTCTTTCTTTCTTTTTTCCTTTTCTTTTCTTTCTTTTAGGTAGGGGTATATATCGGGGGAAGGGTTAAGGAGAGGGGGGTAGATATTAGTATTTCATGTAATCAAGTTTGAAAACTCATAAAAATTATATATATAAAAAAAAGAAATGCAGAACTCATTGAAATGAATCAGGGTTAAAAGAAAGTAACGTTAAATCTGGTTGCATTACCATGCTTAAACCTCATATCGACTCACGAGCTAGAGATCCCCTCCAATTTTCACACCTTCCTAACCTGGAAATAACTCACTCATCCTTCATTATCACAGGGTCAAAATCCTGGAACTCCCTACTTGACAGAACCATTTGAGATTCTTCATTAGAGAAACTTCTGTAGTTCAAGAAATCAACACAAATAGATGGGGTAGGAAGAGCCCATACACCATTTGTGCCTTCATCAGTTAGGGCACTGTGTTTAAGAACTGGGAATGCTTTATTAATTCTACAGTTGCATAAAACTTCGGTTGGGCCACATTTGGAGAATTGTGTGCAGTTCTGGTCACCATACCATAGAAAAATTATCATGACATTGGAGAGAATGCAGAAGAGGCTCACAGGGACATTGCATGAATTAATTATAAGGAGGAATTAGATTGTTTTCTTTAGAATATCCTGAATGAAGTATTAAAAATTATCAGAGGTTTAGAATGAGTAAATATCATGCTCTTCCTCCCAGTATAGAAATGCTGAATGCTAGAGGCCATAGGTTTAAGGTGAGAAAGAGGAAGTTCAAAGAGAATTCATGAGGCAACATTTTTTTTTACAAGGAATAGGAGGTGCCTGGATGGTACTGCCAGAGAAGATGGTAGAAGCAGATACAATAAGCAACATTAAAAAAAAGGCATCTAGACAGGCACACAAACAGGCTAGAAACAAAGTGATATGGTTCACATATGGTTAGGTGGCATTAGTTTAGAGTGATATCATTGTCTGCACAGATATGATAGGCTGAAGGTCTTGTTCTGTGTTCTTTTTAGGGCAGCTCATCACGTTCTTCTCATGTTAGTAATACTAGCCACGTTAGTAATGCCCAAACTGGAAAAATGAATTTAAAAAAAAAACAGCAATGATAGAGCTAACTTGCTTTATTAAACTAAGCTAATGAAAGCATATTTTTACTTCCCTTAGTTTACTCTATTCACTGCAGATTGTAAGTTACGCACTGGCCTTTTTTTTTCAAAGATGGTGAAAAATGACTGAGCTGCCAATCAAAGCACATCCACTAAAACATCATTGAATCCCACATTAATCACACATAACATGTATGCAAATAGAATCAGAAAGATTGCATACAAATAGGCCATCTTTCTCTACTGGTGCATGTTTGCTCTACTCCACAGAAGACTGCTGCGACATTGATGCTCTGTACATAGTCTCATTTTTCATTCCCTTTTATCAAGTGAATGCTTCATGTTTGTTTTTGAGTTCATCAATGCTTGTGTTTTCAAACACTCGGCTTAGCAGTAAACATCAGATTTCCGTGCTCTCCATGAAAGAAATTCTTTATAAAATCTTTATTAGATATGTTGACGAATATCTGTCAGTGATGTTGCTTCACTTTGGACTTGACAGAAACAGGACATAATTCTTCACCATTCACCTTATTGAAACCCTTCCTAATGTTAAGAACTATCAGTCATCTCAGACTTCACCAGTAGCTCTCACTTCTGTTATCAATCTTTAGACTTGAGCAATGAATGCTGAGCTTGCCAGTGAAGCTCACAGCCCTAGAACTGGATGAATATCTTTTAATTACTGAAACAATTTTTGAAAGCGGCTCACAAACAAGAGAAAATCTGCAGATGCTGGAAATCCAAGCAACACACACAAAATGGTGGAGGTATTCAGCAGGCCAGGCAGCAGCTATGGTAAAGAGCACAGTCAACGTTTCAGGCCAAAATCCTTCAACAGGACTGGAAAGGATCCTTCTGCCCTGCTGAAGGGTCTCGGCCTGAAACATCGACTGTACTCTTGACCATAGATGCTGCCTGGCCTGCTAAGTTACTCCAGTGTTTTGTGTGTGTTGCTTGAAAGAGGCTCAATCATTCAATTTGTCTTTATATTATCCATTAAGACACAAGAGACTTCAGATACTAAAACCTTGAGCAAAAATTAACTGCTACAGATCTTGACCCAAAATATTAACAATTCCTTTCTTCTAGTCTAGGGATTCCCACCCTTTTACTGTATATGCCATAGACCAATGTCATTTTAAGCAAAGGGACTGTGAATGGTTGAGAACCCTGGCTCTAGTCTAACAGAAGCTGCTGAACTTGATGATTTCCTCCAACCATTTGTGTTTTACTATCTATGCAAGATTCATTACCATGCCAACAATGAACTCTTGCTTTAAAAAGAGAACTTAATTTCTATGCTGTTGTTAAACACCAAGAGACAGGGAGTAATTAGTGTGTGATATCGTTACAGTTATAGAATAATGCACAGTCAAAAGCATGCATATGATTTAAGAGCAGAAATTAGTAACTTGGCCCCTTGAATCTTCTCTGCCATTTAGTAGGATTATAGCTAATCATAATTTCAACTCCTGATTCTCATTTCTACTTGTCGTAACCTTTCACGCCCTTGCTTTGTCTAGAATTATCTTCCTTTTGCTTAAATAAAACATTTGAAGGCTTCCTGCACCAGCCTTGAAGGAAGAAAGTTCCAAAGATTCATGAATTCTGAAATTAAATATATTTCACCTGACCTCAGCCATAAATGTGCAGAAACTAATTTTTGAACTATGACCTTAGTGTTCTAGATTTCTTCACAAGAGGAAATATAAATACATTAACTTTTCAAGTTACAGGCTACGCCTGCGTATGAGCCATTTGTGGATCAGGTGCTAGGAACCTAGTTCCCTCTAAATCTCAGAGCTCTGCAAACTTTCACCAATTGGCTATGAAATGCTTATTTTTAAATTTTCCAATCAAAATGCACACTTTTACATATACTTTCCCACATTACACTCAACTTATCTGATCTTTACCCTCTCAGTTAACCTGGTTATATCCCCTTGTAGCTTTCTTGAATCATCTTCATAATTTTTCCTACCCGCAGCGCACAATTCACAAGAACATAAGAAATAGGAGCAGGGGTAGGCCATCCAGCCCATCAAGCACTCCCAAGTCCCTCTGCACAGCAGCACGCTGCAATTTTTTACCTTTTAAATAATAATCTGATCTTCCATTTTCCTTTCCAAAATGGATGACCTCGCATTTACCAACATTGTACTCCCTCTGTCCGACCCTTGCCCATTCACTAACCTACCTATATCTCGCTGCAGATTCTCCATTTGTTCTGCACAATTTTGCTTTTCCACTCAATTTGGTATCGTCAGCAAACTTAGATACACTACTCTCAGTCCCTTCTTCCAGATTGTTAATGTATATCATGAACAGTTGTGGACCCAGCACCGACCCCTGCGGTACACCGCACACCACTGATTGCCCACCAGAGTAACACCCATGTATCCCAGCTCTCTGCTTTCTATTAGTTAACCAATCCTCTATCCATGCTAATACATCGCCCCCAACTCTATGCATCCTTAACTTATGGATAAGTCTTTGATATAGCACCGTATCAAATGCCTTCTGGAAATCCAAGTACATAGCGCGTATCTATTCCCCTCTATCCACAGCGCTCATAGTATCCTCAAAGAACTGCAGTAGGTTTGTCAAACAGGGCCTGCCTTTGCTGAATCCATGCTGCATCTGCCTGATGGATCCATTTCTTTTCAGATGCCTTGCTATTTCTTCATTAATGATAGCTTCAAGCATTTTCCCAACTACAGATGTTAAACCAACTGGTCTATAGTTACCTGCCTTTTGCCTACATCCTTTTTTAAACGGTGGTGTGACATTCACTGTCTTCCTATCCACCAGGATCTGCCCAGAGGCCAGAGGATTTTGGTAAATGATCTCCAAAGCCTCTACTATAACTCTTGACATTTCTTTCAGTACCCTGGGATGCATTCCCTCAGGACCAGGGGACGTATCTATCTTCAGGCCCACAAGTTTACAAAGTTGTAGGAACTCAATGAAAGAGCGATATAACTAGTTCCACCCCCTGTTCTTTCTCTATTTCTCTTTTCTCCAATTTATCTATGTGACAAGGAGAACAGAGCCAGCTGAAATGATTTGGCACAAAGAAGTTTCAATGCATCTTTGGTGAAGTGGTCAAAGTAAATGGTTTCAGGACGAAGGATCTCAGCCTGAAACATCGACTGCACCTCTTCCTAGAGATGCTACCTGTCCTGCTGCATTCACCAGCAACTTTGATGTGTGTTGCTTGAATTTCCAGCATCTGCAGAATTCCTATTGTTTGCGAAAGTAAATGGTTTACTTAGTTCACACAGAAAATGTAAGTCGACTGTAGGAGGTTACTCTTAATATATAATCAATATCTGTTGTTCACTGAAACACTGGAAAAACAACAAATTCCATCAATAGCATACTGATCCTGTTAGTGCCCTATTTCACCTGGCAGACAGTACGGCACTTTCATACAGCTGAACAGACAGCAGAAACATCAATTTATTGAAAAACTCATTTCGAAGTTCAAAGTAAATTTATTATCAAAATAAGTATTTGTCACCATATACTACAATGAGATTTATTTTCTTGCAGGCATTCAGAGGAAAACAAAGAAATACAATAGGATCAATGGAAAAACCGCACACAAAGACTGACAAATAACCAATGTGCAAAAGAAGACAAACTGTGCAAATAAGTAAATGAATAAATAATACTGAGAATATGAGTTGTAGATTCCTTGAAAATATGTCCATAATTTGTGTAATCACTTCAGGGTTGAGGAATGTGTGGTTATCCTCACTGGTTGAAGAGCCTGATGGATGAATGGTGGCAAGCATTTAAAGGTTGCATGGATGAACTGCAACAAATGTTCATCCCAGTTTGGCAAAAGAATAAATCAAGGAAGGTAGTGCACCCATGGCTGACAAGAGAAATTAGGGATAGTATCAATTCCAAAGAAGAAGCATACAAATTAGCCAGAGAAAGTGGCTCACCTGAGGACTGGGAGAAATTTAGAGTTCAGCAGAGGAGGACAAAGGGCTTAATTAGGAAGGGGAAAAAAGATTATGAGAGAAAACTGGCAGGAAACATAAAAACGGACTGTAAAAGCTTTTATAGATATGTAAAAAGGAAAAGACTGGTAAAGACAAATGTAGGTCCCCTGCAGACAGAAACAGGTGAATTGATTATGGGGAGCAAGGACATGGCAGACCAACTGAATAATTACTTTGGTTCTGTCTTCACTAAGGAGGACATAAATAATCTTCCAGAAATAGTAGGGGACAGAGGGTCCAGTGAGATGGAGGAACTGAGCGAAGTACATGCTAGTAGGGAAGTGGTGTTAGGTAAATTGAAGGGGTTGAAGGCAGATAAATCCCCAGGGCCAGATGGTCTGCATCCCAGGGTGCTTAAGGAAGTAGCCCAAGAAATAGTGGATGTATTAGTGATAATTTTTCAAAACTCGTTAGATTCTGGACTAGTTCCTGAGGATTGGAGGGTGGCTAATGTAACTCCACTTTTTAAAAAAGGAGGGAGAGAGAAACCGGGGAATTATAGACCAGTTAGCCTAACGTCGGTGGTGGGGAAACTGCTGGAGTCAGTTATCAAGGATGTGATAACAGCACATTTGGAAAGCGGTGAAATGATCGGACAAAGTCAGCATGGATTTGTGAAAGGAAAATCATGTCTGACGAATCTCATAGAATTTTTTGAGGATGTAACTAATAGAGTGGATAGGGGAGAACCAGTGGATGTGGTATATTTGGATTTTCAGAAGGCTTTTGACAAGGTCCCACACAGGAGATTAGTGTGCAAACTTAAAGCACACGGTATCGGGGGTACGGTATTGGTGTGGGTGGAGAGTTGGTTAACAGACAGGAAGCAAAGAGTGGGAATAAACGGGACCTTTTCAGAATGGCAGGCGGTGACTAGTGGGGTACCGCAAGGCTCAGTGCTGGGACCCCAATTGTTTACAATATATATTAATGACTTGGATGAGGGAATTAAATGCAGCATCTCCAAGTTTGCGGATGACACGAAGCTGGGTGGCAGTGTTAGCTGTGAGGAGGATGCTAAGAGGATGCAGGGTGACTTGGATAGGTTGGGTGAGTGGGCAAATTCATGGCAGATGCAATTTAATGTGGATAAATGTTAAGTTATCCACTTTTCTGGCAAAAATCGGAAAACAGATTATTATCTGAATGGTGGCCGATTAGGAAAAGGAGAGGTGCAACGAGACCTGGGTGTCATTATACACCAGTCATTGAAAGTGGGCATGCAGGTACAGCAGGCGGTGAAAAAGGCGAATGGTATGCTGGCATTTATAGCGAGAGGATTTGAGTACAGGAGCAGGGAGGTACTACTGCAGTTGTACAAGGCCTTGGTGAGACCACACCTGGAGTATTGTGTGCAGTTTTAGTCCCCTAATCTGAGGAAAGACATCCTTGCCATAGAGGGAGTACAGAGAAGGTTCACCAGATTGATTCCTGGGATGGCAGGACTTTCATATGAAGAAAGACTGGATGAACTGGGCTTGTACTCGTTGGAATTTAGAAGATTGAGGGGGGACCTGATTGAAACGTATAAGATCCTAAAGGGATTGGACAGTCTAGATGCAGGAAGATTGTTCCCGATGTTGGGGAAGTCCAGAACGAGGGGTCACAGCTTGAGGATAGAGGGGAAGCCTTTTAGGACCGAGATTAGGAAAAACTTCTTCACGCAGAGGGTGGTGAATCTGTGGAATTCTCTGCCACAGGAAACAGTTGAGGCCAGTTCATTGGCTATATTTAAGAGGGAGTTAGATATGGCCCTTGTGGCTACGGGGGTCAGTGTGTATGGAGGGAAGGCTGGGGCGGTGTTCTGAGTTGGATGATCAGCCATGATCATAATAAATGGTGGTGCAGGCTCGAAGGGCCGAATGGCCTACTCCTGCACCTATTTTCTATGTTTCTATGTTTCTATAACTGTTCTTGAACCTGATGGTGTGGGACCTCAGCCTCCTTTACCTCATGTCCAATAGTAGTAGTGGGCAGAGAGCATGGACTGGATGGTGGTGGTCTTAGATGATGGATTTGCTTTCTTGTGGCAGCTCTCCTTGTAGATATGCTGAGTAGTTGGGACAGTTCTGTCTGTGATGGACTGGGCTATATCCACCACCTTTTGTAGACGTTCCTGTTCTTAGGCATTTGTGTTTCTATACCAGGTCATAATGAAATCAGTCAGGACACTCTCCACTGTGCATTTATAGAAGTTACTCAAAGTTTTATATGACATGCCAAACCTGCGCCAACTTCTCAGAAAGTAGAGGCACTGCTATGCTCTCTTTGTGATGTCACTGATGTGTTGGCCCCAGGACAGATCCTCGGATATGATAACACCAAGGAATTTAAGGTTACTGACTTTCTCTGATCTCCTAATGAAGACTGACTCGCACAGCTCCAGTTTCTTCCTCCTGTAGTCAATAATCAGTCTTTGGTTTTTCTTACACTGAGTTAAAGGTTGTGGTTGTCACATCATCAGATATAAAAACTCCATTCTATATGCCAGCTCGATGCTACCTTTGATTCAGCTAACAGGAGTGGTGTTGTCAGCAAAATTAAATATTGCATTGGAGCCTCACAGTCATAGGTATAAAATGAGTAGAGGAGGGGGCCAAGCACACATCCTTTTGGTGCAGTTGTGCTGATGGTGATTGTGAAGGAGATGTTGTTACCAATCTGAACTAACTGGGGTTCTCAAGTGAGAAAAATCAAGGATCCAGTTCAAGCTTCCAGGTACATTTATTATCAAATTATGTATGTAGTATACAACTCTGAGATTCATCTTCTCCAGACAGCCATAAAACAAAAGAAACCATGGAAGCCATTCAAAGAAAAATATCAACCCTTCCTTGCACAAAAAAAACAAATCATGCGAACAGCAACAAGAATATCAAACCCCCCAACCCATGTCCAAAAAAGCAATTTTTCAGGGGGGTATTGAGGCCCAGGTCTTGGAGCTTAGTGATTAGTTTTGAGGTGGTGATCATGTTGAATGCTGAGCTGTAGTCAATAAAGAGTATCTTGATGTACGCATCTTTATTGTCCAGGTATTCCAGAGCTGAGTGAAGTGACGTAGAAATGGCACTTGTGATGGCAGACAAGTTGGAGCAGATCCAAATCACTCCTCAGGGTGGATTTCATATGCTCCATGACCAACCTCCCACAGTGGCTCAAAAAGCTACTGGACATTTATTTTGTTAGAAAGAGCAGAATCTGTAATTTTGTGGAAATTTCTAGAATAAACATAAAAATGTTTCAAGCCCTCATCAGTACGTGATCTACATTCCAAGAAACTAAGGAAGGAACTTTTGCTATCAGATAAGTAGAGAAAAATAGTAGATTATTCTTTGTCTTATCTTCTGTAAATGAAACCACCTTCTTTTTAATGGTCAAATAAACTAAGTACTCCAGAAAACCTCTAATTTCGACAAATGTGTCAAAGTGGCTATTTGAATCTAGATTAATTTTTTCCCTTGCAGTATAACAAATTAATTAGTTTCCAATGGTGACTTTGGAAACTAAATTAGTTCCAATGGTGACTTTATTTTCTTGAGTTAATTCTGATCCTCTAGCCTTATTAATAAACATTAGAAAGATTCTAAGGTACTGTTCTCAACTACACAATTAGCTAGTTTGTTCCATGTGTCCACAAGTCACTGTGTAAAGAAGTACCTCCTGATGTTCGTCTAAAATCTTCCTTTAATCAATCTCCACCTATGGCCCATTGTCCTTGTTGATGAATTAATTTTAAAGTAGCAGTTGGTGTCCATCTTACTTATCCCCTTAATGATTTTGATCACTTCTATCATGTCTCCTCCTTATTTAGGGTAAAAAAGATTTAATTCTTTCAATCTTTCTTCATAGTTCACACCCTGCAGACCTGGAATGAGTCTAGTCACTCTTCTCTGAACTTCACATCCCTCACAGAATATGGAGACCAAAAATGTACAGTACTCAAGGTGTGGCTTCAAAATTCATTATACAGCTTATAAAAGTCTCTAGACTTGAACTCCACTGAGTGCATTATACAGCCCAACATTTTATTAGCCTTCCTTATTGCTTCTGTGCATTGTTTAGTTGTTGGATAGTGGTGAGTCTACAAGGGTCCCCAAATCTTTCTCATACAGTGCACTTTTCTAACTCAAGACCCTCACTCTAATATTTCTACTTCCTATATGCAATATTTTACATTTACTTACATTAAGTTTCAACTGTCACTTATCTGCCCACATCTAGATTTTGTTTAGATCTAACTGAACTGATTCTGCTGCCTGAATGTTATCAGTTTGTCCGCCTAATTTTGTGTCAGCAGCAAATGTTACTAGCTTATTTGTTATGTGCTTATCCAAATCATTATTATAAACTTGAAACAGCAGCAACCCCAAAACCGATTCCTGCAGAGCTCCACTTTCAATAAATTCCATGTGTGAAAAATGATTCTCTCACCGTAACTCAATGTTTTCTGTTATTGAGCTAATTCTACACCCATTCACACACCTTACCTTGAATCCCTACCTCCTGTAGTTTGATTATTAACCTCTTGTGGGGTACCTTGTCAAAAGACTTCTGAAAGCACCCTTATCAACTGCTCTATTGTTATCATAATTTTTTTGTTGCCTCTACATAGAACTCCAGCATATTGGTAAAACATGATTTCCCTTTTCTGAACACATGCTGGCTTTCAGCTGACATGCCTGTTCTTATCAGTTGCTTTCTCCATCTCATTCTTTATTATTGTTTCCACTATCTTACCTATGATACACATTAAGCTTTCTGGTCTATAGTTACCAGAATCAGTGCAGTCACCCTTCTTATATACCAGGACTTCACCAGCCCTCACTGACTTATGAAAAATAAATGGGATTTGCCTGGTGGCCGCTGAAGGAGTAAAAGCTCTCTGCTGGTGCTCCTAACTTACTTACTTTTGTCTCCAAACTTTTGAAATACTACTGTTAGACGGGTTATTATATTACTATGACTACCAAAGCAGCTTTGGAAGCTATTCAAAAGCTTACTGAGGAGTTTCAACAGTTCAGAAAAGAAGCATTGGCTGATTTGCAACAAATCAGCACTGCAATTAAACAAATAAGTACGAAATTAGACGATATTCAAGCAATTCTAACCGAGCACGATAAGAAGATAAATGAACACGAAGAGGTTATTACTATACTGGACAAGAGAATGGATGATTTGCAAAAACTGTATGAAAAACAATCCAAATTCAGCGAAATACTGAGACAGAAGATTATTGACTTGGAAAACAGAAGTAGGAGAAACTTACGCATCTTGGGACTCAAAGAGCAAACAGAAGGAGATAATCCAAAAGTATTCGTTGTAAACCCTTTGATGGAATTATTCCCTGATATTATAAAGGCTCTACCTTTGATTGATCATGCTCACAGAGGATCGACTTCAAAATCAAAACCAAGATCAGTCATTACATGTTTCCGTGAATTTCAAATAAAGGACAGTCTGATTTGTAATGCCCATGAAAAAGATATGATTGACTACCAAGGTCAGAAGATTCGTATTGTTGAAGATTTTTCATCAGAAGTTATGGTGGAACGTGTTAAGTTTTAAAAAGTTATGTCGGAGCTATACAGCCAGAATTTTAAACCTTCTCTTTGTTTTCCGGCTCGGCTGAGAATCACAATGGAAGAGGGATCATTTAAATGGTTTTGTACGAAGGAGCAGGCGCAAGAATTTTTAGACTCAAAAAACTGACTGTGTGTGTATATATATAGAATAGGTTTGTTTTTTAACTTGGTTTTTAACTGTATATTATTTAGTCTTGGTTGGAACAGCAAATAACCTTGAATTCTTTGGAGCGTTCCAAAAGGCTTTCTAAGGGGATGTTTTCAGTGGGGTAGATAGCGGTTGTTCTTTGAAAAAATTTTCTCTCTTTGGGAGGAGGGAGTGGTATGGGGAGTTCTTTTTTCTTGAAGTTGATTTGGGAATCTAGTCAATTCTGTTGCTTAGTTAATATACCTCAAGGTATATTATTTGGGTTTTACATACGTTTTGCTAATTGCTACTTTAACCTTTCTTATAAATAGTTTTAAAATGGATCAAAGTGATAATTTACGTAGATTTAACGTGAAAGGGTGGTATCACCCCGTGAAAAGAAATAAGATTTTTGCCTATATTAAAAAACTTAAGATACCAATTGTTTTTCTTCAAGAAACCCATGTACATAAGTGTGACAATTCACACCTTTTTAATCGATGGAGAAGAACTCATTTCCATTCCTCGTTTCAGGCCAAAGCCAGAGGGGTTTCAATCTTTATGGATAATGAATTTCCCTTTGTTCAACATAAAGTAATTTCTGATACTAATGGGCATTTTATTATAGTATCAGGGAAACTAAATAACAAGCTTATGGTATTTGCCAATGTGTATGCTCTGAATATAGATAACCCAGGTTTCTTTGAGCATTTTTTTTTTCATTTTTGCCAGATCTAAGACTGTACTCATTGGTGATGGGTGGAGACTTTAATTGTTGCTTAGATCCAGCTTTAAATCGTTCATCTTCTAAACTAATGATATCAAATAAATCAGCTGTGTTTATTAAATCTTTTTTAATGAAATGTGGTATTGTTGATGCTTGGCATTTTTTTCATCCAATAGACAAGGAATATTCGTTTTTCTCTCGTGTTCACCATACATTTTCCAGGATTGATTATTTCTTTATTGATAGTCAAATGAGTCCATCAGTTCAATCCTGTGAGTTTAAAGAGATTGCTGTCTCAGATCATGCTCCTGCGCTCCTATCTTTAAATCTCCCTGCTCTTCTTCAAACAAATATGTTTTGGTGATTTAATTTAACTTTGTTATCTGATAAAGATTTTTTTAAGTTTATGGAGAAACAAATTACTCTTTTTTTTTTGAAGAGAATACGTTAGAGGAGACTTCTAGTCTTATCAGATGGGATGCCTTTAAGGCGTATCTTACAGAACAAATTATTACATTTACTGCAAGTGTTAAGAAAAAAGCTAATAAAGAGAGAAGTGATTTAGCTGATCAGCTGAAACAATTAGACCAAGAGTATGCCTTAGCTCCAGAACCTGCTTTATATAAAAGACGTGTTGAAACTAAAACTAAATATGATCTCCTTTTAACCTATCCAATTGAAACCCAATTCCTAAAAGATAAAAGCCAATTTTATATTCATGAAGATAAAACAGGTAAATTATAGACTGATCAAATTAAAACCTTTATAGCTAAACAGCAGATTAAAGAAATATGCAAAGCTAATGGTGATAGGACAACTGAGTATTTAGAAATAAATGATACTTTTAGAGAATTTTATCCTAAACTCTATAGTTCTGAATCTTCTAAGGATAACAGTGTAATGAACAATTTTTTAGACCAACTAAACATTCCTACAATTTCTGTCAACAACAAAAAGTTGTTGGAACAACCTATTTCTTCTGAGGAAATTGTTGAGGCTGTGCGCTCATTACATTTGAGGAAGGCTCTGGGTCCAGATGGATTTTCTGGAGAGTTTTATAAGATCTTTTCCTCACTGCTTATACCTCATTTATGTTCAGTTTTTTTTTTCGGATTCATTCAAGTCAGGCAGACTCCCTTAATCTTTCTATGAGGCTTCCATTTTGCTTATCCTTAAAAAGAATAAGGATCCAACTGAATGCTCTTCTTATAGACCAATTTCTTTACTTAATGTTGATACTAAGATCCTATCTAAAGTTTTGGCCCATAGGATTGAAAATATTTTACCATCTGTCATTTCCGATAACCAAACTGGATTTATCAAAAATCGATATTCTCATTTTAATATTTGTCAGTTATTAAATGTTATTTATTCTCCTTCTAACATGATATCGGAATGTGTGGTATCCCTAGATCCTGAGAAAGCTTTTGACAGATTTGAGTGGAATTACTTATTTTAAACTTTAGAAAAATTCAATTTTGGACCCGCTTATATTCAATGGATTAAATTACTTTATTTAGCTCCTTCCACTAGGGTTATCACTAATTCTCATAATTCCAAACCATTTAAGCTTCAATGTGGCACTAGACAAGGCTGTCCGTTGAGCCCTTTGCTTTTTGACCTGGCCTTAGAACCTTTAGGCATTGCCTTTCGAGAATCTGATGATATGACCGGTATTTTAAGGAGAGACACTATTTACAAAGTCTCGCTGTACGCTGATGATCGGCTGCTATTTATTTCTAATGTTGAGACTTCGTTACCCCATGCGCTTTCTTTACTCTCCTGTTTTAGCCAGTTCTCAGGTAATATATTAATCCTACATAAAAGTGAACTCTTCCCTTTGAATAATTTGATACCAACAAATTCTAACCTTCCTTTTAAAATTGTAAGAAACCAATTTACCTACTTAGGTGTAACAATTACTAAAAACAATATGCCTCTATTTAAAGAAAATTTTCTTACCCTATTAAATCACGTAAAAATTATACTATCAAATTGGTTGCCTCTTTCATTATCGCTGATTGGCCGAATTAACTCTATTAAAATGAATATATTACCTAAATTTATATATCTTTTTCAGACATTGCCTGTTTTTATTCCTAAATCTTTCTTTGATTCTCTTGACTCTATTATATCTTCTTATATATGGAAGAATAAGCGTTCTAGATTAAATGAAATTCATCTTCAGAAAGATAAAAAGAATGGAGGATTAGCCTTACCAAACTTTAGATTTTATTATTGGGCAGTTAATATAAGAAATCGTACGTTTTGGTTATATTACATAAATCATGAGGATTGCCTGATGTGGGTTTTTTAAGAAGCTAATTCTGTCAATAAATTTTCTATTGTTTCTCTTCTTGGATCCTCACTTCCTTTGTCTCTGAGTAAGTTAACTGATAATCTGGTAGTTAAACACATTATGAGAATTTGGATACAATTCCAAAAATACTTTGGCTTATTGAGATTTTCTCTTTCGGGTCCCATTTTTTCAAACTATTTTGTTACACCCTGTATGTGGCTTTTAAAGAATGGGATAGATTAGCTATTAAATGCTTTCAGGATTTGTTTGTAGAGGGAAGTCTCTTTTCACTTGAACAACTGTCAACTAAATATAGTTTACCCAAAACTCATTTTTTTCGATACTTACAAATAAGGGATTTTTTACGGTCTCAAATAAGTATATTTCCTGAAAGTCCTGATAAGAATCTATTAGATGTAATTTTTAGTTTGAAACCTTTTTATAATGGATCTATATCCAATATTTATAATATGCTGTTGGGAATTAGAAGTTTTCCTTTAGATAAAATTAAAAATCTTTGGGAACAAGATTTACAGACTTCAATTTCTCAGGAAACTTGGAATCAAATTTTTAAATTGGTTAACATTTCATCATTATGTGCCCACCACTCTCTCCAACAATTTAAGGTAGTCCATAGGGTCCATATGACCAAGGATAAGTTGTCTCGTTTTTATTCAGATATATCTCCATATTGTGATAAATGTTATAATAGAGAAGCTTCACTCATTCATTTAGATAGATAGATAGATATACTTTTTTAATCCCGATTTGTTTTGGACATGCCCGAGTCTTGGAAATTATTGGAAAGAAGTATTTCAAACTTTCTCGATACTTTTTAAAGTAAACTTTAAGCCTAAACCTTTGACCACTTTATTTGGTATTGTTGGAGGAAAGGATATTATTCTGGAGTCATCTGACTAGCACATTTTGGCTTTTATTTCTCTTATGGCCAGAAGGATGCTCTTACTTAAATGGAAAGATGCGGCCTCTCCTATTCACGCTCAATGGCTACGTGATGTGATGTCATGCTTAAATTTAGAGAAGATTCAATGTTCAATTTTTGAGTCTAGCCAAGACTTTCAAACATTGTGGGGACCTTTTTTAATTATTTTCAAAACCTTTGATTTGCTATTAAAGCACAGTGTGTATTACCTCTTTAAATTGACACCATTATTCCTCATCTGACTCAACGTCAACCAGTTTTTTCCAGTTTACCTTCTGAAGCCTTCGCTGCTTCTGCACAAACTTTGCTTTCCTGAAATTCAATTTAATGGCTTTGGTTTTTACTGATATACTCTCCCAAAAAACTCCTGACAGCTGAGTCAACAAAGTGAGTTCAAAGGCACAGAAATAACATTTTGCTTCCTATGTTGTATGCTTCCTGGCTGTTCCAAATCTTGTTAGCTGAAGAAATTGCCCACTCTATTTTAAGTAATTCCTGAACTAGCACAATCACATACACTGTAAATTAACACAAATTTATCAGAGCATTTAATCTGTATGGCTGGACAGTCTCGTTAGATTGTTTATAGTCTCTGATGCAGTCAACATCACATTATGGTCTTGCAGCTACTGTAATGTGAATAAAACGCTGCAAACATATCATACTGCAAATTTGCTATCTAAAGAACCAGTTTTATTGTTGTATTGTCAGCCAGCTGTGACAGATTTATCGAATGCTGGAAACATTACACAAAAAAATCCTATCATGTTTTCAATTAAAATGATCCATCACTATTTTCTTGCAGGGTTATTTGAGTAAATTGTTAGTCCTATGGAATTGAGGATAATTGGCTGTCTTTTGCAAACTTGTATTTTAATCCACAGTTCCATTTTCTTTCTGAGTTACCTGTAATGGGATTTTTTAAAATCACATTGAGGCAAACATAGCAACATGAGTTTAGGCCATGGATCAGTATATGGAATTATGGTATTGAGGCTACAGGTGATTGCAGGAGGAGCAGGACTGGCAGCTCAATGTTCCAAAGTGTCTTTGCTTTAGATGTGATGGAGCAGATGGGATTAAAAAAGAAGTGGAGGCATTACAAGTCTGGGAAAATGTTACAGCAGTGTTCAGACAGTACAGAATGGAGAGCTCATCTGCTGAGCCTAGATGGGTGAAAGTGAGGAATAAGAAAGGGACAGCCACCAAACAGTCTGTGGAATTTAGAGGAACAACATTGTAGAGAGATCGCAGAAGGTGGAAAGAAACATAAAATTGTGATAATAGGTGATTCTAACTTTCTATTTACTGTGTTGATTGGGACTCCTATACTGTGAAAGGACTGGATGAATAGAGTACGTCAAATGTGTTTAGGGGTTTCACAGAGGACCCAAATAGAGAGAGTGCGATACTAGATCTCCTATTAGGGATTGAGACAGGGCAGGTGATAGAATTTGAGGAGAGAAACACTTTGCATTTGGTGATCATATTGTCAGTAATTTCAAAATAATTGTGGAGAGGGATAGATCTGGTCCTTGGGTTGTGATTCTAAATTGGAGAAATGCCAATTTTGATGGTATCAGAAAGGATCTGGCAAGTATAGATTGGGGCAGGTTGTTTTTTTTTTTGCAAAGGTGTACTTGGTATGTGGGAGGCCTTCAGAAGTGAAATTTTGAGAGTACAGAGTTTGTATGTTCCTGTCAGAATAAAAGGTAAGAATAACAGGTATAATGAACCTTAGTTTTCAAGAGATATTAGGGCTCTGATTAAGAAAATAAAAGGAGGTGCATAACAGGTATAGGCAGGAAGGAGAAAATGAGGTACCTGAGGAATATACGAAGTACAAGAGAACACTTAAGAAGGAAATCTGGAGGGTTAAAAGAAGGCATGCATTTGCTCTAGCAGACAAGCTGAAGGAAAATGCCAAGGACTTCTACAGATATACGAAGAGCAAAAGAATAGCAAGGGACAAAATTGATCTTCTGGAAGGTCATGGAGCCAAAAGAAATGGGGGAAATCTTAAATGGATTTCTTGCATCTGTATTTACTCACAAGATGGTCGCAGAGTTTATATAATTGAGGCAAAGCAGCGGTGAGGTCATGGAACATATACAAATTACAATATACAAATTTGAATAATATAATAATAATAAAAAGATTTGAAAAGAAAAGAAAGAAAGACAAATTACAGAGGAGCTGTTTGCTGTCTTGAGGCAAATTAGGATGTAGAAATACCCAGTACTTGACAAGATGCTCCCTTGGACCCTGTGGGAGGCAAGTGCAGAAATTGCAGGGAGCCTGGCAGAGATAAATTAATCATCCTTAGCAACAGATGAGGTGCCGGAGGATTGGAGGATAGCTAATGTTGTTCTTTGTTTAAGAAAGGCTCTAAGAATAAGCCAGGAAATTATAGGCTGGTGAGCCTGACTTCATTAGTGGATAAGTTAGTGGACAGTATATCCTAAGGGACCAGATATATAAATATTTGGATAGTCAGGGACTTATTAGGGATAGTCAACATGGTTTTGTGCATGGTAGGTCATGTCTAACCAATCTTCAAGAGCTTTTGAAAGAAGTTACCAGGAAGGTTGCTTAATTCAAGGCAGTGGATGTTTTCTAGATGGAATTTAGCAAGGCCCTTGACAAGCCTTGCATGGGACGGTCAAGAAGATTCTAGTGCTTGGCATTCAATATGAGGAAGTAAATTGGATTAAACATTGGCTTCACAGCAGAAGCCAGAAAGTGGTAGTAGGTGGTTGCCTTTCTGACTGGAAGCCTGTGACTAGTGGAGTGCCACAGGGATCGGTGCTGGGTACATTGTAGTTTGTCATCTATATTAAAGATCAGGATGATAATGCGGTAAACTGGATTAGCAAATTTGGGGATGACACCAAGACAGGGGCTATAATGGACAGTGAAGAAGACTATCAAAGCTTGTAGCGGGATCTGAACCTGCTGGAGCAACAAGATGAAAAACCTCAGATGGAATTTAATGCAGACAAGTCTGTTGTGCTGCATTTTGAGTGGACAAACTGGGTAGAACTTATATGGTGCACAGTAGAGCACTGATAGATCTGGGAATACACATCCATAGTTCCTTGAAAGTGGCATCACAGGTAGATAGGGTCATAAAGTAAGCTTTCAGCACATTGGCCTTCATAAATCAAAGCACTGAGTACAGGATTTGCAGACGACATTAGTGAGGACTAATTTGGAGTATCATGTGCCGTTTTGGTCACCTACCTACAGGAAAGACTTCAATGAGATTGAAAGCTTGCAGAGAAAATTTACAAAGATGGTGCCAGGACTTGAGGAACGAAATATAGGGAAATGTTGAGCAGATGAGACCATGAGACAATAAGACATAGGACATAGGACATAGGACATAGGACAATAAGACATGAGGCCATCCTGCCCATAGAGTCAGTTCCAACTGACACAGTGGTGCCAAGATAACAACCTTTCTCTCAGTGTCCAAAAAACAAAATAGCTGATCATGGATTACAGGAGGAATGGAGATAGGCTCGCCCTAATCAACAGCAATGGGACTGCAGTTGAGATGGTGAGTAGTTTAAGGTTCCTTGGTATGCACATCACCAAAGATCTCACCTGGACTGTACACACTGGCCGGTGGCATAAGAAGCACAACAGCATCTCTTCCACCTCAGGCAACTGAAGAAATTCAGCATAAGAACCCAAATTCTCAAAACCTTCTACAGGGACATGATTGAGAGCATCCTGACTATCTGTATCACAGCATGCTACGGGAATTGCATCAACCTTGATCGCTAGGCACTGCAGAGAGTGGTACGGACAGCCCAGTAAATCTGTGGATGTCAACTTCCCTCCATTGAGGACATTTACAGCAGCAGGTGTGTACAGAAGGCCTGGAAGATCATCAGGGACACCAGTCACCCCAACCATAAACTGTTTCAGCTGCTTCCGTCTGGCAAGCGGTACCGCAACATTAAAGCCAGGACCAACAGGCTTTGGGACAACTTCTTTCTACAAGCCATTAGACTTATAAATTCACATGTCTGTACATTGCAGTGGAATCATAATGTCAAGATTTTTACTCCCTCACGTTGTGGGACGGATGTAAGAGTTAAATAAATTCAGTCAATTTAATTATCATGGCTGGTTCATTTCCCCCTCAACTCCATTATTCTGCCTTCTCCCCATACTCTTTCTTGCCCTGATTATTCAAGTACTTATAAACCTCAGAGACTTGGCCTCCACAGCCACCTCTGGCAATGAATTCCACAGATTCACCACCCTCTGGCTAAAGAAATTCCTCCTCATCTCTGCTCTAGATGGACATCCCTCTATTTTGGGGACATGCCCTCTGGTCCTAGACTGCACCAAAGGAAACAACCTCTTCACATCCACTTTGTCTAGGCTATTCAACATTCGATCGGTTTCAATGAGATTGCCCCTCATTCTTCTGAATTCCATTGAGTACAGGCCCAAAGCCTTCAATCACTGCTCATATGATAACCCTTTCATTCCCAGAATCATTCTCAAAAAACTCTTCTGAACCTTCTCAAATGTCAGCACATCCTACCTTAAGGGGCCAACCTGCTCACAATACTCCAAGTGAGTGCCTTATATAGTCTCAGTATTACATCCTTGCTTTTAATTCTAGTCCTTTTGAAATAAAAACTAACATTGCATTCACCTTCCTCACCACCAATTCAATCTTCAAGTTAACCTTCAGGGAATCCTATACAAGGACTCCCAAGTCGCTTTGCACTTCAGATTTTTGAATTTTCTTCTCATTTAGAAAATAGCCTATGCTTTTATTTCTTCGACCCAAGTGCATGACCGTACACTTCCCGACACTGTTTTCCATCTGTCAGTTTTTTTACCGTTCTCCTGAACAGTGTCTAAGTCCTTCTGCAGCCTTTCTGCTTCCTTCCACCTATCTTCATATAGTCCGTAAACGTGGCCTCTAAGCCATCAATTTCATTATCCAGATCATTGATATACAACATAAAAAGAAGCGGTTGCAACACAGACCCTGTGGAACACCACTTGTCACTGGCAGCCAATCCAAAAGGATCCTCTATTCCCACTGTTTGCTTCCTGCCAATCAGCCAATGCTCTATCCATGCTAGTATCCTTCCTGTAATACCACGGTCTCTTTCCTTGTTTAGCAGACTCATATGCGGCACCTTGTCAAAGGGCTTCTGAAAATCTAAATACACAACATCTGCCAATTCGCCTTTTTCTGCCCTGCTTATTATTTCTTCAAAGAATTCCAGCAGATCTGTCAGGTGAGATTTCCCTTAAAGGAACCATGCGGACTTTGGTTTATTTAATCAGGAACCTCCAAGTACCCCAAAACCACATCCTTAACAACCAATTCCAACATCTTTCCAACCTCTGAATCAGGTTAACTGGCCTATAATTTCCTTTCTTCTGCCTCCCATCCTTCTTAAAAGATGGAGTGAGATTTGTCATTTTCCAGTCCTCCAGAAAAGACAGGGTAAATGCAAGCAGGCCTTTTCCACTGAGGTTGTGAAAGATTAAAACTGGAGGTCATGGGTTAAGGGTGAAAGGTGAAATGTTCAAGGGCAACATGAGGGAGAGCTTCTTCACTCAGATGGTGGTGAGAGTGTGGAATGAGCTGCTAGCAGAATGGTGGATGCATGTTCAACTTCAACATTTAAGAGAAATTTGTATAGTTACATGGATAGGAGAGTTATGAAGGACTATGGTCCAGGTGCAGGTCAATGGGACTAGGCAGATTAATAGTTCAGCAAAGACTAGAAGGGCCTGTTTCTTTGCTGAAGTGTTCTATGACTCTAAGGCTCTAAGACAATCATAAATCTACAGAAGTCAGACAGTCTTCTTTCAGAGGAGGAACATGATATGACAGTGGGTATATTTCATTAGCAATTTGAGGAGATTTGGTACGTCACCAGAAACACTCACAAATTTTTACAGACGTACCGTGGAAAGCATTCTAACTGGCTACATCACCGTATAGTATTGGCCGGTGGTGGGGGGGGGGGGGGGGGGAACTACTGCACAGGATCTGAGTAAGCTGTGGAGAGCTGTAAACCTAGTCAGCTCCATCATGGACACTAGGCTCCATAGTATTCAGGACATCTTCAAGGAGGTGTCTATCATTAAGGACCCCCATCATCCAGGCCGTGCCTTATTCTCATTGCTGCCATCAGGAAGGAGGTATGGAAGCCTGAAAGCGCGCACGCACGCACACACACACACACACACACACACACACACACACACACACACACACACACACAATGATTCAGGAACAGCTTTTTCCCCTCTGCCATCCGATTTCTGAATGGACATTGAAACCATGAACACAACCTCGCTACCTTTCGGTGTATACATATAGTAATTCACAGTTTTTTTCTATTGTTATGTATTGCATTGTACTGTTGCTGCAAAGACAACAAGTTTCATGACATATGCCAGTGATATTAAACCTGATTCTGATTCTGAACTGGACCTGACTCCAATTAAAAGCAGAATTAGGAAGAAGCTGTTCCTCAGTTGTTCACTGGTTAGATATGTTACGCTGCTTTTGACAAAAGATCTTAAAAGCAAGCGTGATCTCCTTCAGAGTGATCTCACTAAAAGACCATATATGCACTTGACTGTGGTAGCACCAATATTCAATTACAAGTATTGGCCTGCTTACAACAGACCTCTGTCCCTGACGACTGTTCATAACCCCAGTTGTTTGTAGGTCAGAAATCTACAACAGTGCGGGGAGAGGATCACCGAAACAGGTGTGAGGGGAGAATGCGTAGATGTGAAGAGGGTAGCTGCCAGCCTACCTCAATGATTCCGTGAATGAGCAATGAGTGTGCTCAGCACCCCTGTTCTGTTTGGCTTGACCCAGTTCCTGATTGTTTGAACTGAGAGGAGAATGGCAGGGGGAAGAGGAAGAATACAGAAATGTCATATTCCCGCCTGAGAGAAGGTGCCTGCAGCCTCACAGCAGCTGGAAAATTAGCATCCATAAAATGCTGATTACTATGTACGGCGTGACCACGTATCAGGTGATTGTAACTTGGGAAGGATCTGTATTTCAAGTCAAGTCAAGTTTATTGTCATTTAACTATGTATGCATTGTTACGTACCCCATAACGGGTTAAAGAACCAGCAGAAATGGAACACACCTGGAGTCTGGTTTTGCTGTTAACTAATGGTATTTTATTAGTGACTACGTAATAAAGTAACATCAAACCAGGTAAGTCAAACAGGTTAGTAGAGATTATGCATATATAGGGGTGGAAATATAAAACCCAAACTTCATCAAGCTTAGGTGGTGATTGATGTAGTCTTACAATGGTAGGTAAATGAAGTCAGTTCAGTTTGTGTTATTGAGTTGAGTAGAATTGAGGAGAGAGAGAGAGAGACATGTTTTGTTGTCCGCGAGAGCCAATGCCATCGATTCTTCCCGTTGTCCTCCGAAACTTCCAAGTTAGCAAACTTGACCAACTTAAGAGCACCGTCTTCAAGTGATAATCTACCAACCCAGACAAGGGTTAGACACACTGGTAGACTCCACAGGGTCACTCTTTCACGCACTAGTAATCACAGATCGATTCCCCTCAATCGATCCTCACTCCCACATTCGTGGGCACCTGAAAAGGATAGTGTTAACTTCACCACACCTTAGTGCAGCTGTGTGTCCTGTGAAACAAGCAACTACGCTGGTTTAAATACTGTTGTGCTGAACACCAGCTGTCCATCAGGTAGCTCCTCCTCTCTCTCTCTGTAGGAACTCAGAAGCTGACAGTGTCCTTGCATAAATCCCAAACAAACTGTGAGCAGTTCAAACAGTGTCCAAAAGTCTGTCTCATTCTCCCGACGTTTTAAAGTGACAGTCCACAGAAAATATGAACCCTAGGGGTACATAACAACGTATACCATCAAATGAGACACCATTTCTCCGAACCAGGGTTCAAAGCACTGTAGGGTTCACAACACACATAACACATAATAACTTATGAAAGTAAAGATGAAATCTACAAACAGATTACACATAAAATAAACAAACTAAAGTGCATCAAAAAATTTTGTAAGGTACAGAAGAGATTAACCAGTGATACTTCAAATGCAATGCAGCAGGGAGTTCAGAAGCCTGATGGCCTGAGGGAAGAAACTTCTTCCCACCCTGACTGTTCTTATTTTTTATGTATCATAGTCTCCTGCCTGATGGTAGAAGGTCAAAGAGGATGCTGGATAGATGGGTGGGCTCCTTAATAATACTAAGGGCCCAGCATGTGCAGTGCTCCTGATAAATGTCGCCGCTGGATGGTAAGGAGAGCCCATGATCCTCTCAGCCATTCTCACAGTCCTTTCTAGGGACGTCCGGTCTGATGCTTGGCTGCTCCTATACCAGACTGAGGTGCAACTCATCAGGACATTCTCAGTGGCGCTCCGATAAAATGCAGTTAAGCTGGGGGTGGTGTAGCTCTGCTCTCCTCAATCTTCTTAGGAAGTGAAGACACCACTGTGCCTTCTTGTTCAGGGAAGTGATATTAAGGGACTAGATGAGGTCACTGGAGATGTGAGCTCCCAGAAACTTGGTGCAATTAACTCTCTCTATGAAGGAGCCATGTATTTGCAAATGAGGTGTTTCATCTGCACCTTCCTGAAGTCCACAATGATTTCCTTGGTCTTCTCTACGTTCAGGCTTAGGTTGTTCTTCTCAAACCAATCCACCAACCGCTCCACTTCCTCTCTGTACTCTGACTCATCATTTTTGTTTTTGAGGCTGACCACTGTTGTGTCATCCACAAACTTAATAATACAGTTTGAGCCGAATCCAGCAACACAGTCTTGCATCAACATTTACTTATAATGGAGTATTAATCATAAAAAAAAAGCATGAGAGAAGATGGGGGAAAGGGTCTGACACATTTTGTTACACCACAACAATTCCATTCCATAATTCAGAGAAATATAAATAATCTATATTTTGTGCAGACCATCAGGTGATTGCGAATCTGATCTTCATTCTGTTTTTCAATGGTGAAACAGCACCATCTGCTGGTACCCTTAGGTAAAGCCCCACGCTGTACTACAACAGGATGCGGCACGTAACAGAAATTCAGGAGCTGAATAACGCCAGAGTTTAAGAATTCAAGTAGAGAAAAGAAAGATTTTATCAAGCACTAGCACATGCAAATGGAGGTGCATAGCTAAGCTATGGCTCAAAAAGATACTGAACCCTAAAGTGAATTATAACACAATGCAGCTTTATAAAAAGTAGGACAAATTGTCTAATCTACTTTATGAATGTTACACCACAAAGTTCTGAAAGATAGAAACAATAACTCAGTCATTTCAAAATATAGAACATTTACACCAACAGGAAACATTCCTGTAGGTGTTGTAAATGGATTACATTACATTGTTTATCAGAATACTCTATTATTTAGTATCAATTTATCCTGGAGTAACTTACGCTTGCAAACATCGTTGCATCAAATCATACCCAAATTATTTGGGAGATTCACTGGACACATCCTGCCGTGAGTCATTCTTGTCATGCTGACGTGATTTCTGTGTGAAGGATGCAGTGGTGACGCCGTCCACCATGCTGCCTATGGAACTATGCAGGGAACCCGGACCACATCGTTTGGAAAGGATGCGCCTGTCCAGACAGCATCCTTGAAGGGACAGGGTCGACCCGGGAAAGCTATGTGTGATACTTGATAAGCTCTCTGCCTTGCCACACTAAAACAGAGCCCTCAACACCTTGATCTCCAGCCCTCCTCCCAACATCCTGATTTTCAGCCTCCCTGATTCTGACCCTCCCCGCCATTACCGTCATGTTAAACATTGCCCATCCATCCCACCAACATACATCCTCAGACTTTCCCACTGCATGCTGGCCTCCTCAATATCAACCTCCCATGCCATCATGCTCTGGCCTAGCCACCCTAGCCACACCACTCCCCCCCACCAATCTCATGTCCTAGGCCAATCCCTCCATTCCCATTTTCCACAAGTGTCAGCCCAATCCATTCCTTCCCTCCAAATGTATCCCACCCCCTCCCCAACATCTACCAAGTTGATCCCTACCCTCTCAGGACCCTCCGCCCACATGCAAGTGGATCAATTCTCCTCTCCCACTGACACAGCGCCAGGCCAAAACCTTCTCTCTCTCTTCCCAACACAAGAAGACTGTAATGGCCAGAAACCCTAGTCCTCACTGTGTTCCAGGACTGAAGCTGCAGAAATACCATCCCAGCCAAGTGGCTGGCTGGGCCTGAGGGCAATCACTTGAGCCAAAGCTGGGAGGTGAGGTTCAGAGAGTTTGTTTCTGAGTCCTTCAAGCTGAACTAAACAATGGTATAGGCACGTGGTGAGCAGTATAATGGTTGCCCCATTTCACACACACCATCTAGGCACCCACATTTCCTGGGCTGCATTAGAATAAATTGTTTCAAAGTGTTCCAAGGTGCTTCTTGGAACCGAGCAAAGAACACAATGGCACTGATGGTGAAAGAGTCCATCCTAAAAGGAAGCAAGAGGGAGAGAGCAGCAGTAAAGCTTAGGATTCAAGATTCAAGATTGTTTAATGTCATTTGCAGTACACAAGTGTAAAGGTGAACAAAATAATTGTTACTTCAGATCCGATACAGCATAAAAAAACACACAATAAGATAAACAGCACAATAATAATTTTAAAAATCACAATAAATATAAACATGTAATATAGGTTATGTACATAGATTGATTATATGTCCATAGAGTGATGCTAGGCACAGGAGTGTCTGTGCATGGAGTGACTGACAGGAAATGACAAAGTAATGGTGGTGGGGTTGTGGAGGTGTTGATCAGCCTTACCTGTTGAGGAAAGTGACCATTTTTGAGTCTGGTGGTCCTGGTGCGGATGCTATATATCCTTCTCCCTGATGAGAGAGGGACAGGCAGTGCACAGGATCCTTCATGAAGTCACTGGCCCTTTCTGTATATACATTGTGTCTGTGATGGTGGGTATGCTGGTGCCAGTGATGTGTTGACAGTTTTGACTACCTGCTGAGAGCCTTCCTGTCTGCAGCAGTGCAGTGTCTGTGCCGTGTAGTGATGCAGCTTGTCAGGATGCTCTCTATTGCACATCGGGAGTTAAATGTACAAACCTCAGCTCTCTTCAGCCTCCTCAGAAAGGGTAGACATTGGTGAGCTTTCATGATTGTGTAGGTTGGGGTCTGGGACCATGAGAGATTGTGTGGGACGTGCATTCCCTCACGTTTGAAACTGCTCACCATTTCCACTGCTGTGCCACCGACGAAAAGAGGGGTGTGTGCGGTGTGAGTTCTGAAGTCAATATCCATCTCCTTTGTCTTTTTGACATTAAGGAAGAGGATATTTGCCTGACACCAGGCCTCAAGCTCTTCTGCTTCTTCTCTATAGGCTGTCTCTTCGTTGTTGGTGATGAGCCCCACGACTGTCGTGTCATCGCTGAACTTGACCCTCAGGTGCTTAGCCGTCCTGTCATGTGTGAGCACGTACAGTAACGAGCTCAGCACAGAGCTCTGGGGGGCACCTGTGTTGAGGATGATGGGGAGGGAGGAGCGTTTGTGCATCCTGATTATCTGAGGTCTGTTGGTTAGGAAGTCCACCACCCAGTCACACAATGGTGTATTTAGACCAAAGAGAAGGAGATTGTTCACCAAGGTCTGCGGAACAATAGTGATGAATGCCAAACTGAAATCCAAAAACAGCATTTGAACATCAGTGTCCTTGTTTTCTAGTGTGTCAGGACCAGGTGCATGATAGATTCTATGGCGTCTTGTCATAGAGCGGTTCTGCTGATGAACACATTGGTGACAGTCCACTGTAGCAGGAGTGGAGTTTTTAATGTATGCCATTACCAGTCGTTCAAAGCACTTCATGATGACTGGTGTCAGTGCCACCAGGTGTTAGTCGTTTAGTTTAGGTGGAGAGTTCTTTGATACAGGGATGATGCTGGCTGATTTGAAGCACGTGGCAACAGCAGCCTGGAGTATTGATGTGTTGAAGGTCAGATAAGGAGGGAACTCCCAACCTTAAGGCCTTTGCTGCTGAAGGCATGTTTACCATTGATGGCGGGAGAAAATTCACAATTACAGAAGAATCCAGAATTGGAGATCCATGTGTAATTTGTACAGGATGGTGAAGATTCCTGGGATAAGCAAAGATTGGTGGGATTTAAACTGAGGATGAGAATTTACATCAGACATCTTGCTTTACTGGGACTCAAGTAGGTCTGGCATCATAGGAAAGAGAAAGAGGGTGTGCTTCGGTGTGAGGTGGGACACAGGCAGCAACGTTCTGGGTGAACTCAAGGTAGTGCTGGCAAGAGCACAGAAGGCCAGGTGGACTGTGTTAAAATTGTCCGTTGGTGTGATAACAGACGAGGTTTTCAGGAGTAGATGAACAAAGGCCCTGCCAGAGCTGAGCAGGATTGAGCAGTGGATGCAGAATGTCTTATGGAAAGCACAGGTACGAGGTGCAAATATGATACCAAAGTTTCAAATGAAATTGGACCCATTCCTGTTACTGGGGCCAGAGATGGTGTTAGTGATGGAAAACACATTCCAATTTGGAAAACATCCACTCATTTTATGAGTGATTATTGCACAAACAGTTTGACTATTTAGTGACAGTGGAGGAACAAAGAGAGGTAGTGCTCTTGCCAACACACACAAAATGCTGGAAGAACTCAGCAGGCCAGGCAGCATCTATGGAAAAAAGTATAGTCAACGTTTCAGGTCAAAGTCCTGCCAAAGGGTTTTGGCCCGAAACGTTGATTGTACTTTTTTCCATAGATACTGTCTGGCCTGCTGAGTTCCTCCAGCATTTTATATGTGTTGCTCTGATTTCCAGCATCTGCAGATTTTCTCTTGTTAGTGCTCTTGCCATATGTGTGAAAACTGACGCAGGTGATGTTAACAAGGGGATGGGAGATAGTAGAAAAATATAAGGGGCCCAAAGAGAGATCTTGGGCATCAGTAGAGGTATGGATGTAAGGAGAGTATGAAGTTCTCTTTAGGATGTGGAATTACTAGTTTAGTATAGATTGATCCTGAGTTTACAGGAAATGTTGATTTCATGATGTTGTTTTGTAAATAAATGCTTGAGTTTACCAGAGAAGAAAAAATATAGAAATGAATGCTGTCTTTCCATCTCTCTCTCCCAATACTAATTTCTCTGTCATATTGTCTCCCACGAGGCACCTTACTCTCCTCTGACTCAGAAATGAGAGTCACTGGGGGGAAATAACAGATTGGAGAAAGACAAAATAATGATAGGCTTTCTGGTGTGCTGTCTGTTTTTACTTCTTATTTTTAGCACATTAGTTTAAACTGAGTTGTTTATCTGTTTATTCAGTCCAGCTGCTCAAATCTGAATGAAAACCTTAGTGACAATAGCAGGTCTGTCAATGTTCCTGGCAAAGGTTGTCTAACGTCTTGAGGTTAAATTCCTTGGTGCAGACCTAAAACCTCAGCATATTTCACACGCACACTGCAGCCGTCAGAGGCAGAACTGGAAAAACAGACACTCAGTTTTGCTGCTCTTGAAATAGGCATAGTATGCCATGTCTGGAAATGAGAGCCATGAAGTTCCCAAAAAGCAGCCAGTATTTATACGCCATGTCCTTGGATTCATACTGGACTGTATTAGAAACAGAATCAGAATTAGGTTTATTATCACCGGCATAGGCCGTGAAATTTCTTAACATAGCGGCAGCAGTACAATGATAAATACAGAGAAAAAAATAAATGAGTTACAGTAAGTTAATACACTATATGTATGTTAAATAGTTAAATTAATAAAACAGAAATAATTTTTTAAAAAGTGAGGTAGTGTTCATGAGTTCAATGTCCATCTAGTAATCAGATGGCATAGGGGAAGAAGCTGTTCCATGTTAACACAGGAGCTGACAATTTGCCAAATGTGTGGGCCCCCTTCCTGTGTACTCGGTCCGCCCAAATGTCCACTCTCCAGTCCTCAGCTTAATCACAGGAAGTCCAATAATTACACAGGGCTGCTTCGCACCACAAACTTCAAAGCAGTTTTGCCCTTGCATTGAGGCCCAGCACTAACCTGATTTGACATCTTGTGTCAGAATTGCTCCTAAATTATCACCTCGGCTTTCTATAGTTGTAGATATCTGATGGTATCACAGGAAAATTATCAAATTAAGCTTTCAAACTTTGCAGGCAAATGCAAGATATTCTAATAAAATGTTGCAAAGTATCAGAATTCACAGTGAATTTATGTGCTTCTTAATTAGTGTTTTTTTACTTTATTCATTTTTTTGTTTTTTGTTACTGACTACTGCCAAGGAGTTATTTCAACCAGAATTGCCCTTGAAGAAATTGTGGGGAGCTGGTTTCCCACCACACAGCAGTTCTAATGAAGCTGTTCCCTCAAACATCTGTGGGTAGGGAGCCCCAGGGTTTGTACCCACTGATGATGAAGGAACTGTGACACTGCATATATTCTAAGTCAGGAGGGGAACATGCAGTGCTGCTTTTGTGTGTCTGAAATCAGTGGTAGAGCCACAGATTTTGGGGGCGGTCTTGGCATATGCCAGGTAGGTACCCACTGTTTATTCTGCAGATGGCACACACTGCGTGCTGGTGCTGGAGTGATTGAATGTTTAGGATGGTGAATGTATCGCCAGTTAAGGAGGTTACTTCGCCCCCAGTAGTTTCAAGTTCCTGGAGAGTCATTTGAAGTTTATTACGGTAGGTGTCCGTACAGTACGCAGGATATAAATGCCATGAGTATTAACGTTTTGCAGCAGGTGCTCTCGTCCAGGCAAGTGGAGAGTATAAGGTCTCCCAGGTTACAAGTAATCTGACTTCATGCAATTTCTCCCACACATTTTTAAAGCACTTTCCAGCAACAACAATAACAACAACATATTTCATGGTATTCTTTCATGACTGGAAATAGTGTGTGTTCCATTAGTTTAATTATAGGCAGTATTATGGTGATTATTCAGGAGAAATGAAAGAATTATAGACTGATACATTGAGGGCAGCTATAGAAGACAGATATTTCTGACTTGTGATGAAATCAGATGAAGAGAGTCCTCAGGAATGGAATCCTTACCTAACCTGGGAACTGCCTGTATGACAGATATGGGTTTCTTCAGCCACTGAGGAATTGAGAACAGAGATGAACTTTGAGAAATCATCAGACAAAATCCCTACTTCTTACCTCATGATGGAAACAAGGTCATTTGTGAAGCAACTGCAGATGGTCCGTGAAATCTCCAACAGGCATGGCCTGGGAAGAGGATAATTAACTACTAATGACCATAACCATCTTCCTTTATCTACAAGATATGACTCCAACCATTAGACAGCACATCCCTTGATGCCATTGGCTCTAGTTTTACCAGGGCTCCTTGACATCCGTGGCAATCACTGCTCTTTTGTTCATGTTGCTGTGAAGAGTCGAAGTGTTGCAACAAAACCAACAGCCAAGCATCAGTGAGCAAGTGCCACTAGACAGCACAGTCAGTGACAGCTTCCACCATCAAGAATAGACTGATGGAATGGATTGATATTCCCTGCTTTTTAACAGATAGATACCAGTGTTGTCACAGTGTTGTGACTGTAGTGGAGAAATCTGGCTGAAAGTTCAGCCAGTTCTGGAGGACGAGTCTACATTTCTACAACAGGGATATTGTCTGCTCCCATAGCCTTTCCTGCGCTCTTTGCTGATACTTGGTCTCACTTTCAGATTTGCTTAAGTGTGGCTTCAATAATGATGGGTATCTCAAAGGGGGTATGAAGCAGGTTCAGCAGCACTTCTAGACAAACATGGTTATAAGTGCTTCATAGCAGTTGCATGCTGGGCCTTGACACATTGTGGAGGGGTCACTCTTGGAGTTTTCACCTCCTGTTTGGTGTTTAATTATCCATCAGTTTCACAATTAGACGTGGTAAGATATATGGAGTTTGATCCGATGCATTAGTTGTGGAATCTATACCATGCACGTATTTCTGTACTGCAAGTTCATCGATTTGGCACACGATTTTTAGGAATACTTTTCATAGAATTATTATCGTTCCCTTGGTCTGATAGTAATGGTGCAAGGACACTAAATGGTGCACATTTCCACTGGTGCTTATGATCCACGGGGCCTCATAAATGTCCTATTTGACCTTCTTGGTCTGCTCTGTCTTTATGAAGTGTCACACAACATGATGAAGGGTAAACTAGGTATGAAGATTCAACTTTGTCTGCGACTCAATTGATCTTTGCCCCAACCGTCTGGTCAGCCATGACCTGCCACAGACCCATTCTGGAACATAGATCTTTCTGAATCAAACCACAGTGTGGAATGGTTTTATCAAGCCATTTTGTGATGGATGCTGATGTCCCTGACCCAGTGTATATTGTGTCCTTTCTTCTTTCAGATCTTCTTCCAAGTATTTTTCAATATGTAGGAGACTAATTCTTAAGTTGGGAGATGACGATTAGGATGATTCCGTGAGTACTGCAAGGCTGACTGGACAGGAAGAAGCTTTATTTAAATTCTGAATCTGGTCAATGCCAAGTGGTTCATCTGGTTTACGTGGGGTGATTGATAAGTTCGCGGCCTAGGGTAGAAGGAGTCAATTTTAGAAAACCTAACACATTTACTTTTCCTACATTTACACACTTAGTCCAGTGGTCGTGGAGCATACCGATCCCTTCTTTGTAGAAGTCAGCAGCTTGGACCTCCAGAAAGTGGTCCGCAGCAGGGGTGATTGATAAATTCATGGCCTTGGGTAGAAGGAAATAAGTTATTAACTTCAAACTTTCTGTATTTTCACTCAAAGATTTGAACTGCACTTGCATGTAACAAGAGCTGTATAGCTCATCTCCTTCTACCTAAGGCCACGAACTTATCAATCACCCCTGCTGTAGACCACCTGGAGGTCAAAGACGCTCTCGTTACATGCATGTGCAGTTCAACCCTTTGAGAGATAATGCAGAAAGTTTGAAGTTAATAACCCATCTCCTTCTACCTTAGGCCACGAACTTATGAATCACCCCTGCTGTGGACCACTTCTACAAAGAAGGGATCCGTATGCTCTACAACCACTGGACTAAGTGTGTACGTGTAGGGGGGGACTATGTTGAAAAATAAATGTGCTAGGTTTTCTAAAATTGACTCCTTCTACCTTAGGCCACAAACTTATCAATCACCCCTCATAAGTACTTCTCTATTTTAATAGAGAAGGGTCTCAGACATGAATTATTAATTCTTGCTTCTTTTTCCACAGAAATTGCCTAACTGCTGAGAGTTTTGACCTCCTGTTCCTAATATGCTCATCAAACAGCTTCATTTTTATCTTACTTCACTTTAGTAATAGATGTGATACCTGGTCCACTCAATTGCTACTTGTGAATCACCTTTCCAACCTTATCAGTCTTTTGTTGCAAGCTTTGTACAAAGTAACTCAACCCATTCCCTTAAAACTAGTATGTTTATTGCTGAATTTAACATGAATATGTTTGCTGCAGCACTTTTGAAAGGTTCTGTTTTAATGTTGGACTTGATTTTGTATCTTTATTTCATAGAAATAGTTTCATTTGTGATAAAGGAAAACATTGGAAGTGTTCAGCAGGTCAGGCAGCATTTCTGTCTGAAACATCAACGGTTTCTTTTTCCAGAGCTGCACTCCGACCTGCAGGGTGTTTACAGCATTTTGTTTTTATTTCGCGTCACCAGCAACTGCAGGTTTATTGATTTTCAAATACTTTCTTTCATCTCCTTCCCACCAGAAATCAGTGATTCACTTCAGAACATGGTTCCCCATATTTTAATCTAAACCAGCTCGGCTTTCTCAAGTACTTGATGTTTTCTTTTAACTGAAGCTCAGATGTGGCAAATTGCAGGTCAAGTATCTGAGACGTATCCAAGGAGATTGATCTTAATACTGTATTCGCTGCGGACTCTTATTCTTAGAATTTTGCATTTTGATCAAACCAGTGACACTTTTTCTGTCCCCTTATTTTCAGAAACGTAAAGTTCCTGTCATGATATTTTCATTGGAAAAACAATAGTTTGTCAACTCACCTCAAGGAAAAGTGTAAGTGAAGAATGCAATTACACTGCGGCTTCCTGATTATTGTGCAGGGCTAGGTTCTCATTTGTTGAGATGTTGGCAACCATAGCTACAAAGGAGCCTTCTACGTATATGCCTGACGGATGCCCAGAGCTCCACTCTACAACTGTCTAACTTTGGAAAGGCAACATAGGGGATTCTCTCCCCTCATAGCAGTAAAATGCCTCAAAATAACATGTTAACCTCCGTCCCAGAAAAAAAGGCTTCGATGCTCTAGTTCTTCCATTTTCAGCAACTTACACAGAGAAAATGGGAATGGCATTTGTCCATCATATTAACCACTCACAAAAATCCCTCCAGCTATATTTCACTTTCCTCCACCCCCAGGGTGTAATTTGAGTGTGTAATTTGAAAATAGTGCAATATTGATTCTTTTAATTGTATAACAAGCATAATATAATAAACTCGCAACACACATAAAAGTTGCTGGTGAACGCAGCAGACTAGGCAGCATCTCTAGGAAGAGGTGCAGTCGACGTTTCAGGCCGAGACCCTTCGTCAGGACTAACTGAGGGAAGAGTGAGTAAGGGATTTGAAAGTTGGAGGGGGAGGGGGAGATCCAAAATGATAGGAGAAGACAGGAGGGGGACTGATGGAGCCAAGAGCTGGACAGGTGATTGGCAAAAGGGATACGAGAGGATCATGGGACAGGAGGTCCGGGAAGAAAGACGGGGGGGAGGGGGGGACCCAGAGGATGGGCAAGGGCTATATTCAGAGGGACAGAGGGAGAAAAAGGAGAGTGAGAGAAAGAATGTGTGTATAAAAATAAGTAACAGATGGGGTACGAGGGGGAGGTGGGGTATTAGCGGAAGTTAGAGAAGTCGATGCTCATGCCATCAGGTTGGAGGCTACCCAGACGGAATATAAGGTGTTGTTCCTCCAACCTGAGTGTGGCTTCATCTTTACAGTAGTGGATAGATACAGTAGAGGAGGCTGTAGATTATACCCCTTGCCCATCCTCTGGGTCCCCCCCCCTTGTCTTTCTTCCCGGACCTCCTGTGCCATGATCCTCTCGTATCCCTTTTGCCAATCACCTGTCCAGCTCTTGGCTCCATCCCTCCCCCTCCTGTCTTCTCCTATCATTTTGGATCTCCCCATCCCCCTCCAACTTTCAAATCCCTTACTAGCTCTTCCTTCAGTTAGTCCTGACGAAGGGTCTCGGCCTGAAACGTCGACTGCACCTCTTCCTAGAGCTGCTGCCTGGCCTGCTGCGTTCACCAGCAACTTTGATGTGTGTTGCTTGAATTTCCAGCATCTGCAGAATTCCTGTTGTTTGCGATAATAAACTCGCACACAGCTGATGCACAGGATGTGGCAAACCATCATGCTATAACGGTACAATGGTTTTTCCCTACAGTGTACAGATCTTCAGGAAGCAAACAGCAGAGCAAAAAGTAAAGAAACCCCAGTTAAAAAAGAAATACAACTCCTATATCATTGGCAGGACATTCTGTAGAGTTCTCTCCTCCAGCTGTCTGTTGTCAAGATATAATATTTAATTATCACACTGTCTGCAATAAATGAAAATGAACTAGAATAATTTGATCTTATTTAAACAGCAGTGGTGGCCAGTGGTGGCCATGGGATTCTGCAGAACAGAGCATAGCCCTCGCCTTTGATAGGACCTACCAATGGTTTCTATTTAAGAAGTTTAATGCTGTTACTAAGGTTGACTACAGGGTTGAGAGTGAGAAAGAAAGTTTTGCCGGAAGGTCATCTGGGCAGGTTAGAGGCAAACAGAATTAAATGCAGGGAAGTGCGAAGTGGAGAGGCAACCAAAGCAAGAAGATGCACAGCAGGGCTATGTTGGAATGATGGGTTAGACTGATTTTAGGGTAAGTTAAAAGGGCGGCTGAAGAGCTTGTATTGTGCTGTCGTGTTCTATGTAAATGGTAGGATGCCTAGAAATGTAGAAGAACAGTGAGATAAAATGCGTTCACACCGATCCCTCAAGGTGTCAAGGGCATTGGGGCATGTGGTTAAAAAACCATGCAGGAGAAATGTTGAGTGAAGATGAGAAAACTTCAAGACGGGGATGATGAAGGATGGAACTCACTGTGCGACAGGTGGGTGTAGTAAAGGAGCCATCATCACATTGTAAAATCACGTTTCTAGATGCACCCTGTGTGCTGTAACCTACAAGGCCACACACCAAGGGTTAGGTGATTAGTCCGATAATCCTGTGACTGCTAGCATGCACACAATGGGCCAAATAGACTGCTTCAGAGCTGCAAGTTTCTATGGAGGTAGTTTGTGGAATGGAATACCAGTGACCTTCAGCAGTTCAAAAGCTGAAGCACAGCTGTTACATTCTGCACAGATTTAACAGTTTTCTAACAAGCCTGACTAGCATCAATTGAAATCAACATGAGCGTACTGTACAAGTGCATCACTAGGGATTCCTCTGCTCGTGTCAGCACAGTAAAAGTAGAATTGGAATAGTGGAATACTGCAATAATAATGGCAATGAAAGACGGAAAACGGGAGTCATCAGCTGTGATGATGAGATGTGCAATTGGTAACAAATGTGTAATTGGGAATGGATGTGTAATTGGGAATGGATGTGTAATTGGTAATCAATGTGTAATTGGTATGGCTGTGTAATTGGCAATGGATGTGTAATTGGCAATGGATGTGTAATTGGGAATGGATGTGTAATTGGTATTGATGTGTAATTGGCAATGGATGTGTATTTGGGAATGGATGTGTAATTGGAAATTAAAATGTAATTTCATATCAACCTCTACATCTAATTAACTGCAAAAGATCTCACTATCTTGCTACTAGATAGTTACCCCATTTCTTTTGCTTTGTGATTTCCTACTGCTCTTAATGCTTTGCATTTTAATTATTTATTCAACGTTAAACGTAACTGCTATTAAATGAACCCTAGAACATGATTTTCACAGTTTGTGAGAAATTTAATTTATTTTATGATCTACTCTGTCATGCATCATCCCACTATATCATAAGTAACTACAAACACATTTTTTTCTTGCCCTGCATTAAAATTTGGAAGGGAACTATGCAGAAGTTTGAAGAAGGGGTGAGGATGTATGGAAGATTAGAAGAAACAAGCAGTGTTGGAATATAGAGTTGCTCAGAGTAGAAGGAAAGAGTGAGGGGTAGAAATAGTGGAACCAGCCCCAGACAACAGGGGTTATAAATGCCCAGAATGAAGTGGAACAAGTAGAAAGAGAGAGAAATTGGAACCAATCAAAATGCCACCAGGGACAGAGTGAAAATGTAAATGGATTGAAAAGGAAACACTGATAAGTAACAGAGTAAATGAGCAGTGAAAGGCTGTCATGGAATTACATCAAGTACAGATTAAACATATTCCAGTTACTGAGAAAGGAAGCTCAATCAAACCGAGCTGATGGAGGAAACCAAGAATAAAGTAGAATAGTGGTGACATAGCAAATAACACAACAAAACTACAGCTCAGGACGCCAAAGTTCAGAGTTCAATTCCAGCATCATCTATAAGGAGCTTTTATGTTCTCCCTGTGACTGTGTGGGTTTCCTCCCGTATTCCAAAGACTTATTGGTTTGTAGCTTAATTGTTCATTGTAGATTGCCCATTGATGAGGTTAGTGTTGGTGGGTTGCTGGGCAGCGTGCTTGTTGGGCCAGAAAGGCCTGTTCCACAGTGTACTTCTAAATAAATAAATAGTATAAAAGGAAGTTTGGGGTAAATATCAGATTTGTAAGCCAGTAGAGAACCTAGCTGAAATGGGAAGAGAGGAAGAGAGATGGAAAAGAAACAGGAAATCAAAAGAATAGATGAGCAGCTCCTATTAAATCTTGGTTAGACTTAAAAGTATAAAAATGTAAAGTGAGGCTGATGAGGGATTTAAAACATTTTCCTTTTGGGGCTGTGTACATGGTTGAGAAATTAAATGAGACTGTTTCACTAAAGAAGAGGATTCTGCCAACTTAGTCAAGCAGATAGAACAAAAAAAATGAACAGGAGGTATAGAATGAGCAGGAGGCAATGAGGAAGTGTATAAAAGATTCATCAGGTTTCAGAGAGGACAGGCATCTGCTCTGGCTTGGATACAATCAGATTTAGAAATCATAATGTCTCTATTCACAGCCTCCAGTCAATTTTTGATGTTATCCCTCTGTTCTAAAATAGACTCTAAGATAAAGACCGATGCTTATAGGCCATACACTGTAACGACAATTGTCCAGGTTGGCATTTGTAAAAATACATTTACATATGAAATCCAAATTTGATTTTTAATCCATATTTGACCAGTTGATTGAATATTTGATTAAGAAATGAGCAGAAGCTTTCAGAGATATAATTTGTTTAAGGGAAGCTCACATAGTTCATGGATTTCGGAAAGGCAAAATAAATCTAACGGTGCAATACTGATGGGGCTGCTTTTATGAAGAGATGTTAACACTGTCCCTTTTTTCTGCACCATGGCAATACCAAAAAGGTGGCAAGCACACTGAGGAGTGCTACCTTTGATGTTATAAATAGAGATATGGAGTGCAGGTGAATGGACTTCAGCCTGAATCATTAACTGTTCCTCTTTCCACGGATGCTGCTTGATCGCCAAGAAAATGTATAAAAACAAGAAAAATTTGCTAGGTCTTTACAAAACACCTGCTGATATTTTGAGGATAATTCTTCATATCACACCTCAGGCAGGATGTCAAAGCCCTCAAACAAGTGAAAGGATGTTTACTAGAATAGTATCAGGAATGGAAGCCTCGTATTACATAGAATAGGATCAGAGAAAATCAGAGTTATTTGATCAAGGCATTCAAAGTCATGTGGAGTTCTGACAAAATAAATAAAGAGAAACAGTTTCTAGTGCCAGGAAGCTGAATAAACAGAGGGTGGAGATTTCAGGTAAATGGCAAAATAAGCAGAGAATAACTCAGGAAAATAATTTTTACATAATAAGTTATTATGATCTGAGTGGTGGAAGCAAACAAATACTGGAAAAGTAAGAAGAATATTGAATGATAAGCAGATTGCCAGATTGGAACCGTTAAAGAGCAATCATAGCACAATGGGTTCTATCCTCCCCTGATATTTACCCCCTAACAATTTTTATCAAGGCAGCATAGAAGGCATTCTATCTGGATGCACCACAGCTTAGTATGGCAACTGCTCTGCACGTAACCACAAAACACCACAGACAGTTGGGAGTACAGCTCAGCATATCATGAAAAACAACCTTCCCTCCATGGACTTGTCTATAATTCTCACTGTCTTAGTAAAGCAGCCACAACTATCAAAAACCCTGCCCACCCCAGACATTCTCTCCTCTCACCTCTCCCATTGGGGAGAAGGTACAAAAGCATGAAAGCATATATCACCAGGCTCAAGGGCAGCTTCTATCCCACTGTAATAAGTCTATAAAATATCTCCCTAGTTCGGTAAGATGAACTTGCAGCTTTACAATCTACTTCATTATGATCTAGCACTTATTGTTTGCCTGCACTGCACTGTGTTGTTTTACTCTACTCTACCTCAACGCACTATGTAAGGATTTGAAGTGTATGAACAGAATGCAAGACAAGCTTTTCACTGTATCTCAGTGCATGTGACAATAATAAACCAATTCCAGCTCCGGTTCAAAAATATGTCTCTGAGCAGCTCTTTTTGCCACAACGTTAATGTGACATCCAATAATGTTTCTTGCCCAGATGACTCCCTAGGGTTTTGATGGCTCATTGATGGCATCTCTGCATCCTATTGAGAGCCCAAACCAGAACCCAAGTATTGCAAATGCAATGTGAAAGGGCCACTCCAGGGCAGACAACCTCTGGTGTTTAAGGTGTTGCATTAAATGATAAATAGCAACAGGATTTGGGCAATTCCACTAGATGAAAAATATTTCATGAATCACCAAACGAATTTTTAAGTTTGGTAGTTGTGTTAATTGCAGTACAGGAGTTATCTCCCTTGTTGGCCTACAAATTGAAGAGTGTACACCTCCAGAAAACAGTAAAAAAATTAACTCTTCTTTATTTTTCTCATTTAGATCTAAATAGAAATATACTGAAGGAAAAAGTAACAATCTCCTACTAATTTCATCTTTATACACTGGATCTCTTTATTTCTTCATAATGTTCATTTGCAGCTCATTCTTATTGATTACTATTACTCTTTCCTCAGTTAAAGGAACACTGTGTCCTGCTCCGTCTCCTTTGCTTATGTTAAAGACTTGAGAACTGAATGTTTAATTTAGAAGAGTTTGAATAAACTCCAAGCTGGATATTTGCAAATCATTTCCTCTGCACAGATTCAGGTCTGAGTTTGTAGACCTGGCTAATCCCTTACATATTTTTTAGTTTATTGTGAGTAAGCTATGATTCTTCATTTTTCTGGAAAAAAAACTTAATATATCAGTACAAGTGTGTTATTCATGAATGTCCAGACTGGAAATATTTCAGAAATCTTGTGCAGATTTTATCAAGTTCATTCCACACACTCCATATGCTCATATACATTTTTATTAATGTTGATTACAACCTGATGAGGAGTTTCTTATACATTATAAGAATAAAATGGATTTTCTGTATGAAATAATTAAAATAAAATACATATAATGTTTTTAGGAACACTAAATGTTTACAGCTTCAAACCCTCTTCTCCGAAGCCAGCCCCAATAATAGGCACTCCGTCCTGAATTTCAGATACAGATGCTGTAACATTATTACTGTTACAGAGAGAAATAACTTTTGTTGTACTTCTGCATCAGCTTTTATAATTGTACAGTGTTCCACATTAAATGAAGCATATTTAAATATAGTACACACACAAATATAAATACAAGCATATCAGACCAAATATTACTGGATGATCAATCAAATCACATTTGAAGAAAAATTAAGAATAAGTTTTCCACGAAGTAGTTTGAACATCCTGAATTCATCAATGTACCCCAAACTGAAATGAAGTCTTACCTGTAAGTGCCATAAGGATGATAATTCCTAAAACCATCCATGGCAAGAGTTTCCAGCATCTGCAGTGAGCCATTTTACTTCTGAGGCTGAAGCTAATTACTTGTGTAACTGCAAAGGAAAATAAAAATCTTGGGAGATGCTTACTTCTGCACACACACACAATGGAGTCTTTCTGTACTACACCTAAAAGAGCAGCAAGCATCTAACTCTGCCTAGCAAGAGCCAACACCTACCTCCCACATACCAGACAAGTATGTTGATATATGAAGCGAAAGGAAACTATGGCATGCTATTTGGCAAATTTCCTACAGACGCAGTATTATACCTTCTGCAATGTTATCGATGAGATCTTATGAATTACAAATAGTTGAAATGTTTATTTTACTAACTCCTATTACACAAAACTTGAAATTTACGGTGGACAGTATTCAGTAGTGGCCTTTCATTAGTTGGTTGAAATGTCTGTGATACTATATTGTCTGAAGTACAAACCTATCAGAAGAATGTCACAGTTAAATTGTTCTTTCTATACCACCCTTTCGCTTAGAATTGAGAATATATGGCATTTAGTGTCTTTATTGAATATTCAAGTTACTTCACTTGAATACAAAAAATAAAGCTGAAAAACTTATTCAAACTTTTATTTATCTAAACTTTTTTATGTGAAGTAGCTCTATTAATGGCATATATATACATTTATTAAAATCCTAGTTGGCAAATACTGTTAAGCATAAATTCATTCCAGCCCGATATAATTTTTGTTCAAGAAACACATATCAGAACGGGTGATCAAAAGAGATTTTTTAAAACGTGGAAGGGCCTTCAATACCATGCTACTTGTCAAAATAAAACAAAGAGAGAATCTATTTTTATTAAATCTAATATTTTATTTATTCAAGAAGACATTGTCTCAGATAATAATGGTAGATTTTTAATTATTAAAGGCACAATTTGTAAAAGAAAAATTGTCCTGGTTAATCTATATGGACCTAATGTAGATGATCGTTCCTTTTTTAAAAATGCATTTGGTTTATTACCAGACTTAAATGAATATATGCTGCTGATGGGAGGTGACTTCAACTGTTGTTTAAACCCTTTGATTGACAAGAGTTCAACCAACCAGCAGCTTCCGAGTCGTTCAGCAACACTTATTAATTCCTTTTTAATTGATTATGGTTTGATAGAAATCTGGAGAAATTTACATCCTAATAACAGAGATTATTCTTTTTATTCACATGTTCATAATAAATATTCAAGAATTGATTATTTTATAGCTGATTTCTGATTTTTGTCTAAAGTCCAGAAATGTGAATGTGAATTGCTGTCTCGGATCATGCGCCTTTAAGCTTAACTTTTGAGTTAAATGATGTTAGTAATGTAAACTTGCCTTGGTGCTTTCCAGAAAATTTATTACCAAGTTTGGACTTTGTTAAATTTATAGAGATTCAGATAAAAGATTTCTTTCTTCTTAATAATACAGTAGATGTCTCAAAATTGATTATGTGGGATACACTTAAAGCATATTTGTGAGGTCAGATAATATCCTATTTGGCTAAACTCAAGAAACAGACAAAAATAGAGTTAGATAGAATTTCAAAACTAATTAAAGACCTGGAAAACACTTATGCAGTATCTCCTAATGATGATTTATTTAAACAAAGGGTTGAACTTCAATCACAATGTAATTTACTATTGACTTATCCTATTGAAAAAATTTTGCTTACATTAAAAAGTCAATTTTATATGTTTGGAGATAAAAGTAACAAGTTATTAGCATCTCAACTTAAAGCAGTTAGAGCTAAAAGACAAATTTTAAAAACGCTTAAGGGAGATGGTAGTTTAGCTTGTAATTATGAAGATATTAATAACATTTTTCAAGACTATTACAGTGAACTCTATAAATCTCAGTTTCCAGCTGACCCTTCTAATAAGTATACCTTTTTACAAAAGATTGATTTTCCCAGAATATCTGTTGAAGATCAGCAAATTCTTGATGCTCCTTTTACTGAAAGAGAAATTCAGAAAGCTATTCTTTCAATGCAATCTGGTAAAGCTCCTGGATTGGATGGTTTTACTGTAGGAGTTTATAAAAAATTTGAAGATTTGCTTACTCCTTGTATGTTGGAAATGCTTAAAGATTCTTTTCTGCTAGGAGAGTTACCTTCCACATTTTATGAAGCTCCTATTTCTTTAATTCTTAAGAAAGATAAAGACCCTACTGATTGTGCTTCATATAGACCTATTTCACTATTAAATGTGGATGCTAAAATTCTTTCAAAAATAATGGCTAATCCGATGGAGAATATACTAGCTAAAATTACTTCTCAGGATCAAACAGGTTTTATAAAAGGCCGTTACTCCTTTTCTAACACTCGGAGATCGTTAAATATCATATACTCATCTCTCTTTAAGACTCCCCAATGTGTTGTTTCTCTAGATGCTGAAAAGGCATTTGATAGAGTTGAATGGAAATATCTATTTAAAGTTTTAGAGAAATTTAGCTTTGGTACTAATTTTAATAAATGGATTAGATTGATATATAAAAGCCCTATTGCCACTGTTATCACTAATAACTGTAGATCCCCCTTTTTCCAAATTTCCTGGGGTACGAGACAAGGATGTCTGTTAAGCCCTTTGTTATTTAATTTGATGTTAGAACCTTTGGCTATTGCACTTCGTGAAGCTAGAAATATTCAAGGAATTTCTATAAATGGGACTATTCATAAGATCTCCCTTTATGCGGATGATCGTTTGGTTTATGCTACGAATCCCGAAGAATCTATTCCTAGTTTATTGAAATTATTAAATGAATTTGGATCGTTTTCAGGATATAAATTAAACCTGCATAAAAGTGAATTATTTCCTTTAAACGATTCTGCTTCTATATATGATGACGTTCCTCTAAAAGTTACGGATTCTTTTAAATATTTAGGTATTATCATCACCAAAAATTATGGAGACCTTTATAGAACTAATTTAGTTCCCTTAGTGGATTTTATGAAGCAATTTTTTTCTAGAGGAGATCCACTTACACTTTTGTTAGCAGGTCGAATTCATGCAGTTAAATGATTTTACCAAACTTTTTATATGCATTTCAAAATATTCCTATTTTTCTAACTAAGAAGTTTTTTTGATCAGGTTGACTCTATTATTTCATCTTTTGTTTGGAATAATAAAAGACCAAGAATTGGAAAATGTCATTCACAAAAATTTTAAAAGGACAGAGGTCTTACTTTGCCTAATTTAAGAATGTATTATTGGGCGGTTAATATGCGTTATGCGTGTTCTTGGTTATATTGGACAGATAAAAAGGAACGACCACCTTGGGTTGATCTGGAATTGAAAATTGTGAAACAATTTCATTTAACTTCGTTAGGAGCTCCTTTACCTGTACAATTAGCCAAAACTTCAGCAAAGTGGACTTAGCTGAGGCCTGCCTACCGATGGGGATGGAAGAAGAGTCCAAAGTGTTTCTCACCATAAACACTCATAAAGGCTTAATTTTGGAGTGGCATCTGCACTTTCACTCTGGCAGAAAGCTATGGACCTGGTGCTACAAGTCTGCCCAGGCACTCAGTGTTTCCGGGATTACATCATTGTTACTAGAAAGAATTGCAAGAAACATCTCCAAAATTTCAAGACAGTGATAAAAATATTAGAAGATTATGGACTCAGAGCACACCACAACAAGCGTGAATTCTTTAAAGCAAGTATCACTTGTCGTGATCACACCATTGATGCACAGGGATTGCTCAAGTGTTCTGAGAAAATTCGAGCAGTAGTGGATGCCCCAGGGCTAAAGGATGTGTCACAGTTGTGGTCCTTTTTAGGATTTGTCAATTACTCTAGCAAGTTCCTGCCAAACCTGGCTACTGTGCTCCACCCTTTGAACTCATTCCTACAGATCAGGAAGAAATGGTGATGGACAAAGCAGTGTGAGCTGGTTTTCCAAATGTCAGAGGAAATGGTGATGTCAGACACTCTACTCACACATTATGATCCACATCCTCCAGTGAAGCTTGCCCATTAGGCCTTGCCTTATGGTATGGTACTGTCATTTTATATGTTACGAGTGATGGAAATGAATGCCACCAAAATGCTGGAGGAACTCAGCAGGTCAGGCAGCATCTATGGAAGGAAGTACAGAAACGTCTACCGTACTATTTTCTATTGATGCTGCCTGGTCTGCTGAGTACCTCCAGCATTTTGGGTATGTTGCTTGGATTTCCAGCTTCTGAAGATTTTCCCTTGTTTGTGAAATGAATGCCCCATAGCCTTTCCATCATATTCTGTACCACTGCAGAGTTAAATTACACAGAGATTGACACAGATGAGTCTGCTTTCGGGTATAAAACGTTTCAACCAGTATGTGTATGGGAGAGAGTTTACTGACCATCAACCACTAGTGTCCATTTTCAATCCACAGAAGGACGCTCCACTAAAAGCAGCAGCATAAATGCAGAGATTTGCTCTGTCCTTGGGGGACACAATTACAAGATCGAATTCAAGAGGACAGCTAATCATGGAAACTGATGGAGTGTCTACTTTACCCTTAGGAAAGGAAATACTGGAAAAATTTACAAAACATTCCTCTTAATGTATATTCCCTAAAGGAAGTTGAAAGTCTCCTTATTACAGCAGAGATAATCTAAAGGAAAACCAGATAAGACCCCACATGTCCCTGGTCTACATGCCCACCCAAAGTGGTTGAAACATGCAGCAGAAATTCCACTTCCAACAGTTTTAGCAGGTGCTGGACTTGCCATTGACAGAGATTATTTTATGTGGGGATACAGAGTTGTTGTGTCATCCAAGCTGAGAGCTAAAGTGTTGAAGGAGCTACATTTTGGGGTTAAAATGAAATTATTGGCTTGAAATTTTGTCTTGTGTTCTAGAATTGATTAGCAGATTAAGCATCTTGCCATGCACTGTTCAGAATGCCAATAATTCCACAAGATGCCAAGAGTAGTGCCTCTCCATCCCTGGGAATGGCCTGTATTGACTTGGCAGGAGACTTATGTGGATTTTGCCAGACAATCATTTCTTGGTAGTAATGGATATAGCTACAAAGTGGCCAGAAGTGTTCCCAGCAGCCTCCAGTACAGCCTCACACACCGTTGATGTGCTGAGAAGCCTCTTCTCAAGGACTGATGCTCCAGAACACATAGTCAGTGACAATGGGCCACCGTTTGTTGCAGAACAGTTTTGGCTTTACTTCTTCCTAAAATTCTGGAGATCAAAGGTTCAAAGGTTCAAAGTAAATGTATTATCAAAGTACATATATGTCACATATATAATCCTGAGATATATTTTCCTGTGGAATAACTCAGAAAATCTATAGGATAGTAACTATAACAGGATCAATGAAAGATCAACAAATGGTACAAATGCAAATATAAATAAATAGCAATAAATAACAACAACATGAGATAATGAGATAATGAGTCCATAAAGTGAAAATATTGGTAATGGGAACATCTCAATGTTGGGGCAAGTGAGTGTTGTTCTCCCTTTTTATTCAAGAGCCTGATGGTTGAGAGGTGGAAACTATTCTTGAACCTGGTAGTGTAAGTCCTGAGGCTCTTGTATCTTCTACCTGATGGCAGCGACCAAGGTGGTGGGAATCTCTGATGATGGATGCTGCTCTCCTGTGACAGCATTTACGTAGATGCTCAATGGTTAGGGGGGCTTTACCCATGATGTACTGGGCCAAATCCATTACCTTTCGTTGAATTTTCCTTTCAAAGGCATCGGTGTTCCATACCAGGCTGTGATGCAGCCAGTCAATACACTCTCCAATACACAACTATAGAGGTTTGTCAAAGTTTCAGATGTCATACCAATTCTCCTCAGACTCTTGAGGAAGTGGAGGCTGTGCTTTCTTCACAATTGCAATTATGTGCTGGGTCCAGGACAGGTCCTCCGAATAACAACACCCAGGAATTTAAAGTTGCTAAGTTTCTCCGCCTCCGATCCTCCAATGAGGACTGACTCATGGACCTCTGTTTTGCCTCTCCTGAGGTCCACAATCAGTTCCTTGGTCTTACTGACATTGAGTGAGAGGTTGTTGTTATGACACCACTCAGCCAAATTTTAAATTTCCTTCCTGTGTGCAGATTCATCACCACCTTTGATTTAGTCCACAACAGTGGTGTCATCAGAAAACTTAAATATAACATTGGAGCTACGCTTAGTCACACAGTTATAGGTCTAAAGCGAGTAGAGCAGGGGGCTAAGCACACAGCACTTATGCTGATGGAGATCGTGGAGGGAACGTTGTTGCCAATCCAAACTGACTGGGATCTACAAGTGAGGAAATCCAGGATCTAATTGCACAAGGGGGTGTTGAGACCAAAGTCTTGGAGCTTATTGATTAGTTTTGAGGGGATGATGGTATTGAATGCTGAGCTGTATTCGGTAAAGAGCATCCTAATGTATGCATCTTTGCCGTCTAGATGTTTGTCAAGAAGATGATTAAACCTCAAGAAGAAAATACAATGAAAATATATGATTTACTTTCAACATTATCAAATCCATATTAGGGTGATGATTGTTTAAAGTTTATACTTCCAAAGGAAAGGAAGAAAGTTGTTTTGAGTCTTGAATCTTAATCCTATTTATATTTTGTCCTAAAAATATAGTCTCTTAAAAAAAGTTAATCTGTATTTTGCTCATTTTAATCAACTAAAGCAATGACTTTAACAGTAAAATTACTGCTTCATTTCATCTTCGTAAACATGGAATTATTAGAGGGAAGAAGCCAAAGTTCAACTACAAAAATACGATTTTGAAATTGTGAATAATATGTTAACGAGTTACTAATAATTTGCCGTGTCTCTGCAGCAACTATGTTGAAAAATTACCTTTTGCCTTTATTATAATTAGCTATTTGAACAGCAGGATTAACATCACCATACATCTGCGGTCAACAAACAAGGTAATGTGACCAAGAGGACATGTGAAAGGTGTAACAATATTATGACAATGCAGACCCAAAGCACATGTACATTAAGCACAATAATAAAAACGCAACAAAAAGAAATCTCGCTCAGGAAATGTATACCATTTGGAAAAACAGCAAAAGAAGTTATATCAATATTTACCATTCCTTTTTAAAGAAAGGTCTTAAACATTTTAAAATGGGACAAGAAAACTATCTTTCTATGGTGCAATATTTTGTATCCTCACATTGTAGTGATGAGGGGTTAACCTTCTGTCTTCATACAATATTTATTTTCCAGTAACTTTGTTGTTGAGTTTTAATATATTCGTAATGGGACCATATTAAACTAAAAAGTTTCCTGTAGGACTACTGCTGAAATCTCATCCTTCAATGTTTAAGATTATTGTTTAGTGCATATATTGCCAATACGCTGATAGTGTTTGCTTTTAACTGGTAAACACTTGACAGATGTAACAGTACAGTGGAATGTTCTGAAACTTTCCTGCAAAGATTTCATATAGATATGACAAAACTCTACTTGGTGTAGTAACCAGGCTAAAATGTTTAAATGAGCTTTGAACTGACTAGACTCTTATTGCTAAATTTACTTGAAATTAAGGATTGAGGGATTAAGTCAATAATTGCTGTTACTTTTCCATAGAACCTTCTCTGCTCAAGTTGGACGTTGATATTTAGTGCCCGTGAAGACGGGAGGAAGTTGAAAATCAGATTGGCAAAGCCTGACATTCATATTCATACATAGCTTAAGACAGTCTGTAGTGTTCATCTTTTAACATCAAAATGTGAGGTTCAGAGGTTTAAAACATAAATTAAGCTATTTTTTTTTTAAGAAGCTGTGAGCTGTGATGGGAACCATGGTACTAATGAAAAGCTACTTGCAGATGCAGTAAAGCAGCATCAAGATTTTATACTTTTCCATCAGTAATTCATTATGTTCAAGAAGCAGACACTTAAACATGAAGGCCTTCATTAATCATAAAACCAAGAGATCCTGCAGGTGCTGGAAATCCAGAGTAACACACACAGAGTGCTGCTGGAACTCAGTATGTTAGGCAGCATCTACAGAGAAGAATAAACTGTCAATGTTTTGGCCAAGACACTTCTTCAGTACTGGAAAGGAAGGAGAAAGGTGCCAGAATAAAAAGGTGGGGGGAGGGGAAGGAGGATTTCTAGAAGGTGATAGAAACATAGAAACATAGAAAACCTACAGCACAATACAGGCCCTTCGGCCCACAAAGCTGTGCCGAACATGTCCTTACTTTAGAAATTACCTAGGGTTACCTATAGCCCTATATTTTTCTAAGCTTCATGTACCTATCCAAGAGTCTCTTAAAAGACCCTATCGTATCCACCTCCACCACCGTCGCCAGCAGCCCATTCCACGCATTCACCACTCTCTGTGTAAAAAACTTACCCCTGATGTCTCCTCTGTACCTACTTCCAAGCACCTTAAAACTGTGCCCTCTCATGCTATCCATTTCAGCCCTGGGGAAAAGCCTCTGACTATCCACATGATCAATGCCTCTCATCATCTTATACACCTCTATCAGGTCACCTCTCATCCTCCATTGGTCCAATGAGAAAAGGCCGAGTTCACTCAACCTATTCTCATAAGGCATGCTCCCCAATCCAGGCAACATCCGTGTAAATCTCCTCTGTACTCTTTCTATTGTTTCCACATCCTTCCCATAGTGAGGCGACCAGAACTGAGCATAGTACTCCAAGTGGGGTCTGACCAGTGTCCTATATAGCTGTACCATTACCTTTGGCTCTTAAGCTCAATCCCATGGTTGATGAAGGCCAATGCACCATATGCCTTCTTAACCACAGAGTCAACCTGCACAGCAGCTTTGAGTGTCTTATGGACTCGGGCCCCAAGATCCCTCAGATCCTTCACACCGCCAAGAGTCTTACCATTCATACTATATTCTGCCATCATACTTGACCTACCAAAATGAACCACCTCACACTTATCTGGTTTGATCTCCATCTGTCACTTCTCAGACCAGTTTTGCATCCTACCGATGTCCCGCTGTAACGTCTGACAGCCCTCCACACTATCCACAACACACCCAACCTTTGTGTCATCAGCAAATTTACTAGCCCATCCCTCCACTTCCTCATCCAGCTCATTTATAAAACTCACAAAAAGAAGTGGTCCCAGAACAGATCCCTGAGGCACAGCACTGGTCACCGACCTCCATGCAGAATATGATCCGTCTACAATTACTCTTTGCCATCTGTGGACAAACCAATTCTGGATCCATAAAGCAATATCCCCTTGGATCCCATGCTTCCTTACTTTCTCAATAAGCCTTGCATGGGGTACCTTATCCAATGATAGATACATAATGTACTGGTTGGGCACAGGAGTACATTCAGCCAGAGACTCATTCCACTGAGATGCAACACTGAGCGCCCTAGGAAGTCATTCCTGCTTGTGGCCATCAAACTTTACAACTCCTCCCTTGGAGGGTCAGACACCCTGAGCCAATAGGCTGGTCCTGGACTTATTTCCTGGCATAATTTGCATATTAGTATTTAATTATTTATGGTTTTATTACTATTTAATTATTTATGGTGCAACTGTAACGAAAACCAATTTCCCTCGGGATCAATAAAGTATGACTATGACTATGACCATGAAGTCAGGTGGTGAGAAAGGGCTGATGAAGAAGGAATCTGATCGGACAGGCAAGGGTACTATGGGAGAAATGGAAGAAGGAGGGGCTTCGGGGAAAGGTGATAGGCAAGTGAGAAGAAGAGGTAAGAGGCCAGACTGGGGAATAAAAGAAGAGAGAAGGGGGAGGGGAAAAATACTGGAAGGAGAAATCAAAGTTCATGGCATCAGGTTGGAGTCTAACTAGACAGAATATGAGATGTTGTTCCTCCATCCTGAGAGTGTCCTCATCATGGCAAAAGAAGAGGCTATGAACAGGAATCTGGATAGGAATTAAAATGGTTGACCTGGGTAGACCTGGAACTGAAAGTTGTAAAACAGTTTTATTTAACTTCGTTATTGGGAGCTGCTTTATCTATGCAATTAGCTAAAGTTGTTAATTTAAACCTATATCCCATGATTAAGTATTCTTTACAAATTTGGTTCCAGTTCCGCAATTTTTTTAATCTTAAAAAATTTAAACTTGTAGTTTAATTTATCGATATTACTTTTTTAAGCCTTCTTTGAGTGATCCAATTTTTTTACTTTGGAAAAATAAAGGTATTAATTGTTTTTTGGATTTATTTAAAGAAGATAAATTGATGTCTTTTGAACAATTAATTGATAAATATTCTCTTTCATACTCACACTTTCTGCAATACCTTCAAGTTAGACTTTTTTAATACGGAAATATTTAAGTAATTTTTCTTACATATTGGAGGCTGACCTGTTAGATACTATTATGAGTATGAATCCTTCGATCAAGGGTTCTATTGGAAGAATTTATAATTTATTATTACAATGGATAAGCGTCCTTTATCTAAGATTAAACAGCATTGGGAAAAAGAACTTAATTTGACTTTCATGACAGAGGATTGGATGCGGATTTTGAAGTTGGTTAACTCATCTTAAATTTGTGCTAGCCATTCATTGATTCAGTTTAAAATTGTACATCATTATCATTTGACGAAGGAGAGACTTTCTAAAATCTTTTCTAATGTTGATAGTCATTGTGATGATGTAAAACTGAGATAGCTACACTGACACATATGTTTTGGTCTTGTTCTATATTGAAACAGTTCTGGAAGTCGGTTTTTTCAACAATTTCTAAAGCACTTAAAATTAATCTAGAACCTAATAAATTAACTGTGCTTTTTGGAATAATTCCTCAAAACATTTATGGTAGTTCTGTGTCTGACCAACATGTTATTGCATTTGTTACATTGATAGCTAGGAGGGCCATTTTGTTGAAGTGGAAGGATACATCAGCTCCCACTTTGTCACAATGGTTCTCTCAAGTGATGCTATGTCTTAATTTGGAGAAAATTAAAAGTCGAACCTTTGAACCTTTATTTGATTTTGAGAAAAGATGGGGCTCATTTGCTCGTTATTATCATTTGAACTAATTGATAGAATTTTTCCACGATCTAATTGTAAATTTTTTAGTATGTTTTCTTTTCTTACTGGCAGTTTGGTGTTTATTTTTAGAAGCTTCTTGTATGACGCATGACTCCAGGGTTGCACACCTAATGGGTTCTTTTTTTTCTCACTTTTCTGCTTAGTAGTTTTTTTTGTTATCAAAAATTTTTTTTCAATCTTTAAGATAATGTCTTTTTTGAGACATTGTGAGTGTTGTTACTTCAATGTACTCGTTTTTTTTTGTATAATATAACAATAAAAAGATTTGAAAAGAAAGTAAAATGGTTGGTGACCTGGAAATTCTGTTTTAGTGGATGGAACAGAGGTGCTCAACTAGGTGGTCCCCCAGCTCACATAGGGCCTCACCAGCGCAGAGGAGGCATTGGGCATTGGGAGCACTGGATATAATAGATGACCGCTGTGCTGATATGATGTGTAAGAACGTGATTGGAGAGAGTTCTAAGCATGAGCGGGGATGATAGAAAGATTGAGAAACATGGTATTGTAAAAACATTGTGGTTGTTGTTAAATAAAAGTTCTAGTTTAAACAAAAGATGGTTCTTTATTAGTAACCTACGGTACGTACGAATATAAAGAATACAACATGGTATCAGAAGTCGGCTGAGAAGAATAATACGTTTCCTAACACGGGAGAATAGAAGATAATTTTCTGAAAAAAGAGTTCGAACTGTTTTGGTGTTTGCTAACTGTTTTATAAATGGAAAGTTTGCAGCCTCCATTGAGACTTCAATTGTCTGGGAACGTAGCTGAGAACTGGAGAAAATTTAAGCAATGTTTTGAATTGTATTTATCCGCGATCGATGCCGATCAAAAACGGGAAAAAAACAAACGCTGCACTTCTACTCCACGTAATAGGGGACGATGCCATTGAGGTACAGTCGACCTTCACTAATCTGACTACCTGTAATCCGGCACTGATTATGTTTAATGTGATTCTTCTGTAATTCGGCATTTTCAGTAATCCGGCCAGATTAGTGAAGGTCGACCTGTATATAGTCATTCTATTTTTGAAAATGGAGATCGTTTAAAGTTAAAATCGATAATGGACAAATTTGAAGCATTTTGTATACTGAAGCATAGTGTGACATACGAGCGGCATAGATTTTTTACATGTACACAGAGAACTGGTGAAACTATTGATCAATATGTTACTGAGTTGAGACACCAGAGTAAAACTTGCGAGTTTGGAGAACTGACAGACTCTCTCACTAAATACAGAATTGTTTGTGGCATTCTGGATAATTGTCTGAGGGAAAGACTGTTAAGAGAACAAGACTAAGACTTGGAAAAAGCTTTGATTCTCTGCAAAGCTTCGGAAACCATGACGCCACATGCTAAAGAACCTTTCATTGAGGGCTGAAACATAGATGCAGTTAGGAAGCATGAACATATTAGAAAAAATAATAAAACGATAACAAAACAGACAAAGAGCAAGACATCATCTGAGAGAAAAAAGCTATGTGATCGCTGTGGGCGGCAGCATCAGCCAAAACAGTATTCAGCGTATGGGAAAATGTGCAATGGCTGTGGTAACAGTAATCATTTTTCACGTTGTTGCAGAAGTAGAAAGAAAATAAAACAAGTAAATACAGTGCTTGAAAATGAACTTGAGGAGTTTTATACAGATGTGCTTTGTGAAAACAAACAAAGTAAGAATGACTGGACTATTCCATTGCAAGTGAACCAAAGCAATATTCTGTTTAAACTTGATATTGGAACACAAGTAAATGTTCTTGCAGAATCTGAGTTTAATGCATTAAAGCCAAGTCCAAAGTTACATAAGACAAATATAAAAGTGACTGGGTATTCAGGTGCAGACACTCCAGTTAAAGGAACATGTGTGACAAAAGTATCACACAAAAATAATGTGCACACGCTTTCATTGGTGGTGGTGTCAAAGAATGTATAGTCAATACTGGGTTTATCTGCCTGTGAGAGACTGAATTTGGTGAAAAACGTATTAGTCCAGGACAGTGACACAGAGTTAGAATACAGTGACTTGATGAAAGAGTATGAGGACTTGTTCAAAGGGCTTGGATTAGTTGAGAAGTCAGTAGGAATTATCAAGAAATTGATGCACAAAGCAAAAGATAGTGAAGGTGATTTTGTGACGGGATCTGAATTATCCCTTATGAACTGTGCTTTTTTAAAAGTGAGAGAGAGCATGCAGCTGGTGGAGGCACCGCTGAGAGCTGTACAGCACAAACAACTTGTTATTGGGAGAGAGAGAGAGAGAGAGAGAGAGGGAGGGGCGAGGACTGCTCACAGTTTGTTTGGAATTTCTGCAAGGACACTGCCAGCTTCTGAGTTCCTACAGAGATAAAAGGGAGGAGCTACTTGATGGACAGCTGGTGTTCAGCACAACAGTATTTAAACCAGTGTAATTGCTTGTTTCACAGGACATGCAGACACACAAACGTGTGGTGAAGTTACCACTATTCTGTTTAGGTGCCCATGAGTGTGGAACTGAGGATCAATTACGAGGTACAATCTGTGATTATTAGTACCTAAAAGATTGACACTGTGGAATTTACCGGTGTGTCTAACCTGCTTGACATCACTACTCTCTCCATCACTACTCAACTCAATACCACGAACTGAATTGATTTTATTTACCCATCACTGTAAGACTGTATCCATTTACTCCTAGGCTTGAAGGAGCTTGTTTTTTTAATATACAAGAAGTTTGAGAAGTCAATGTTCATGCCGTCAGGTTGGAGGCTACCCAGACAGAATATAAGGTGTTGTTCTAATTCCCTTTCTGATATGTCTATCGACGGTCTCCTCTACTGTAAAGATGAAGCCACACTCAGGTTGAAGGAATAACACCTTATATTCCTTTTGGGTAGCCTCCAACCTGAGTGTGGCTTCATCTTAGTAAACATTGGGGGGAGGTTGACACCTGTTCAGAATGATGTTTATCCAGCAGTTCAGCTAATGAGCAAGCTTGCTGCTGCTAACGACCCACACAGAGATATTGATATTTATCCCGTGTGTGCAGTAACACGAAGCACATTTAAAAAGTCTGCTGATGCTCATGATGATTTATCAGAGACTTTTCTACCTTCCCTATTCCAGCAGGATTTAGAGAAAAGTAAAATGGTTGAACAAGAAATTGGAAACAAGAAAAAACAAGGAAAGAGAGTGGATGACTGTATTGATAAAGTGGGAAAAGCTAAATACTTCACGAAGTTTGACCTGTTAAGAAGATACCCGGGTGTTCCTTTCACAGGAATGGCTAAAGAAATATCCACATTTGTGACACCATCTGGACTGTCTGCAGATTGGGGGACCGCTTCGTCGAGCACCTCCATTCCATCCGCCACAACAGACAGGATCTCCCGGTAGCCACCCACTTCAACTCTGCTTCCCATTCCTATTCAGATATGTCCGTACATGGCCTCTTCTACTGCCATAATGAGGCTAACTCAGGTTGGAGGAGCAACACCTCATATACCATCTAGGTAGTCTCCAGCCCCTTGGTATGAACATAGAATCCTCCAACTTCCGGTAATTCCCTCTCTCTCCCTTCCTCTATCCCTATGTCACTCTGCCCCCTCCCCCAGCTGCCTATCACCTCCCTCATAGTTCCGCCTCCTTCTTCTACTACCCATTGTTTTCCTGCCTATCACCTCCCTGCTTCCCCTCTCCCACCCTTTTGTCTTTCAAATTACTGGTTTTTCAACTGACCCTACCAGCCTTCTTCCCACCCTCCCACCACCTTCTTTCTTCAGTCCTGACGAAGGGTTCCGGCCCAAAACGTCGACTCATCGCTTCCACTGGTGCTGCCCAACTTGCTGAGTTCCTCCAGTGAGTGTTGCTTTGATCCCAGCATCTGCAGATTATTTTGTGTTTGCACTTGAAGACGGTGCTCTTAAGTTGGTCAAGTTTGGCTAACTTGGAAGTTTCAGAGGACAACAGGAAGATTGAAGGCATCAGCTCACCTGAAGAACTAAACACCTCTCTCTCTCCATCACTACCCAGCAGAATACCACGAACTGAACTGATTTCACTTACCCATCACCATAAGACTGTATCCATTTACCCATAGGCTTGAAGAAGCTTGGTTTTTTTATATATTTCCGCATTTATATATGCATAATGATTGCTAACCTGTTTGATTTATCTGAATTTATATTACTGTATAGCGTAGTTACTAATATACGAGCATTAGTGAACAGCAATACGAGACTCCAAAGTGTTTTCCATTTCTGCTGTTCTTTAACCCATCACGGGGCACGTGACAATCTTTATAAAGCTTTGTTAGCCTATTGAAGTACTCCACTTGGATGTGTTTTCTCACCTGCTCAGCTCTTGATGGGACGCCGTTTGAGATCCAATCTGCCAATAGATGAGAGCCTTCTGAGAACAGAGGGAGGTGAACAATTGAAAAGATGGAAAGATGAACAGAAGGCAAAGCAGAAAACATACTTTGACAGATGTTCTCGTCCATTATCTGAACTGCACCAAGGAGATGAAGTAAGGATACAAGACAAAATGAACACATGGACACAGAAAGCTACAGTACTTGAAGAAGTATAACCCACATCATACATGGTCCAAACAGAAGAAGGAGGAGTGTTAAGAAGAAATCTCAAAGACCTCAAGAAAGAGCCAACCTCAGAGTTTCAGTTAACTGATGCAGACCAGACAAATAACAACGAAACACAAGAACTATACAAACCACTTAGAAGGTCTACTCGTGTTCATAAACCTCCAGAGAGACTGATAGAGACATGTTAAATTATGCATTTGCTCTGGTCAATGTTGCTAATTGTTTTTCTTTTTAAGGAAAGAAAGATGTGATGATATGACGTGTAAGAACGTGATTGGAGTGAGAATTCTGAGCATGCGCGGGGATGATAGAAAGATTGGGAAACATAGTATTGTAAAAATGTTGTGGTTGTTGTTAAATAAAAGCTCTAGTTTAAACAGAAGATGGTTCTTTATTAGTAACCCACAGTACGTATGGATATAAAGAAAACAATAGATTCACAGGTGAAATGTTGCCTCACCTAGAAGGACTGCTTGGGGCCCTGAATGGAGACAAATGGGCAAGTTGCTTGTGGGGGGGTGTGCCAGAATAGAGATGAGTGAGGAGAGACAAATGGATAAGGGAATCATGGAATGCAGAGAGTTAGAGGGGGGAAGTAAAGAAGTGTTTTGCAGTGAATTCTGTTGAAGATAGCAGAAGGTGTGGAGAATGTGGTGTTGGATGTGGAGGCTTATGAGTTGGTAGGTGTAGATAAGAGGAACCCCATCACTGTTAAGGTGGTGGGAAGATGAGTGAGCACAGATATCTGGGAAATAGCGGAGATGTGGGTGACAGCAGCATCAACCATGGAGGAAGGGATACATTGTTCTTTGAAGGAGAGCATATCTGATGCCCTGGAAAGCAAAGCCTCATTCTGGGAACAAGCGAACTGAGAAAAGGGAGTAGCATTTTTACAGGAGACTGGATGGGAAGAGGGATGGTCAAGAGAACCATGGAAATCGGTAGGCTCATAAAAGGGGGTTGAGGTGTCAGAAAAGGACCAAGTGAATTTAAGGCAGGGTTGAAGTTGGAGGCAAAGTTGATGAAACTGATGAGCTCAGCATGGACGCTCGAAGCAGCATCAATGCAGTCGTCAATGTAGCACAGGAAGAGTTTTTATTCTGAACTCTTCCCCCTTCCTTTCCAGTCCTGAGACAGGGGCTTGGCCCAAAATGTTGACTGTTTTCTATAATGCTGCCTGACCTGCTGAGTTCCTCTGTTTCATGTGCGTAGCCCTCATTTATGGCTCAGTGTAATGATCTTGGGCAAGGAAAGAAAGTTATTGGGGGGGGGGGATACAGGGAAAGAAAGTGGTGGAATGAGAGAAGCCCTGACAATGCTGATCTCAATTTGAAGGACTAATTGGGAATTAATGACTAGAACTGCGGAAGAAAGTCTATGCCAGACAGTACAGTATATGGTTAATGAACCCTGACATGACTATTAAGCAAATAACACATTTTGTTATAAGGTGCATGAATAGGTATATCAATGGATGCTAGCAAAATGCTTTTGTTCATTTCACTGAGAGAGAAATTTTTTTGTCTGCGTTGAAGGCCAGTTTTCTGAGATACAGTACAATGTACCTTCTGGTGTTGCATGGGGAAATGGTCTCAATCCCTTACTCTTCTTCTCATACATGCTGCCCTTAGAAGACATCAGTGGTGTGCATAAATTTGAATTCCACAGTGATGTATACAATTGTATATTTTGGTTGAGCCTGATGATGATGAGGGAAAGTGAGGAGGTGATGGAGAGGAGCTATAGGCAGGTAGTCATACCAGGGCCTCAGGAGACAGATAAGTGGGTAACAGTCAGGAGAGGGAAGGGCAAGAGTCAGATACTAGAGAGTACCTCTGTGGCTATCCCCCTTAACAATAAGTACTCCCATTTGAATACTGTTGAGGGGCTCAACTTACCTGGGGCAAGCAATAGTGGCCGCACCTCTGACACAGAGTCTGGCCCTGTGGCTCAGAAGGGTAGGGAAAGGAAGAAGGCAGCAGTAATAAGGGACTCTATAGTTAGGGGGTCAGACAGGCAATTCTGTCGACACAGGAAAGAAACACGGATATTTGTTTGCCTCCCAGGTGCCAGGGTCCAGAATGTTTCTGGTAGCATCCACAATATCCTGAAGTGAGAAGGTGAACAGCTAGAGGTCGTGGTACATATTGGTACCAATGATATAGGTAGGAAAAGGGAGGAGGTCCTGAAAACAGACTACAGGAAGTTAGGAAGGAAGTTGAGAAGCAGGACCTCAAAGATAGTAATCTCGGGATACCTACCTATGCCATGCGACACTGAGTATAGGAATAGAGACCATAAGACAAAGGAGCAGAAGTTGGCCATTCAGCCCATCGAGTCTGCTCCGCCATTTTATCATGAGCTGATCCATTCTCCCATTTAGTCCCACTCCCCCGCCTTCTCACCATAACCTTTGATGCCTTGGCTACTCAGATACCCAGCAATCTCTGCCTTAAATACACCCAATGACTTGGCCTCCACTGCTGCCCGTGGCAACAAATTCTATAGATTCACCACCCTCTGACAAAAAAAATTTCTTCGCATTTCTGTTCTGAATGGGCGCCCTTCAATCCTTAAGTCATAGAGTGAGGTGGAAGTCAAATGCGTGGTTGAGAGATTGTAGTAGGGGGCAGGGATTCAGATTTCTGGATCATTGGGTCCTCTTTTGGGGTAAGTGTGTCCTGTACAAAAAGGACGGGTTGCACTTGAATCCAAGGGGGACCAATATCCTGGTGGGGAGGTTTGGTAAGGCCACTGGGGAGAGTTTAAACTAGAATTGCTGGGGGCTGGGAACCAAACTGAAGAGACGGAGGAAGGGGCAGTTGGCTCACAAATAGAGAAACCTTGTAGACAGTGCAAGAGGGAGGATAGGTAGGTGACAGAGAAGGGATACACTCAAACCGATGGTTTGGGTTGTGTCTATTTTAATGCACAAGGCATCATGAACAAAGTGGATGAACTTAGAGCATGGATCAGTACTTGAGCTATGATGTTGTGGCCATTCCGGAGACTTGGATGGCTCAGGGCCAGGAATGGATACTTGGAATGCCAGGTTTTAGACATTTCCAAAAGGACAGGGAGGGAGGTAAAAGAGGTGGGGCATAGCACTGCTGATCAGAGATAGTGTCACGGCTGCAGAAAAGGAGGAAGTCATGGAGGGATTGCCTACTGAGTCTCTGTGGGTGGAAGTTAGAAACAGGAAGGGGTCAATAACTCTACTGGGTGTTTTTTCATAGACCACCCAATAGTAACAGGGACATTGAGGAATAGATAGGGAGACAGATTCAGGAAAAATGCAATAATAACAGGGTTGTTGTGGTGGAAGATTTTAATTTCCAAAATATTAATAGGCATCTCCCTAGAGCAAGGGGTTTAGATGGGGTGGAGTTTGTTAGGTGTGTTCAGGAAGGTTTCCTGATACAATATGTAGATAAGCCTACAAGAGGAGAAGCTGTACTTGATCTGGTATTGGGAAATGAACCTGGTCAGGTTTCAGGTCTCTCAGTGGGAGAGCATTTTGGAGGTAATGATCACAATTCTATCTCCTTTAGCACGGCATTAGAGAGGGATAGGAACCAACAAGTTAGGAAAGTGTTTAATTAGAGTAAGGGGAAATATGAAGCTATCAGGCAGGAACTTGTAACCATAAGTTGGGAACAGATTTTCTCAGGGAAATGTACGGCAGAAATGTCGCAAATGTTCAGGGGATATTTGCGTGGTGTTCTACATAGGTATGTTCCAATGAGCCAGGGAAAGGTGGTAGGGTACAGGAACCGTGGTGTACAAACGCTGTTGAAAATCTAGTCAAGAGGAAAAGAAAAACTTACAAAAGGTTAAAAAAACTAGGAAATGATAGAGATTTAGAAGATTATAAGGCTAACAGAAAGGAGCTTAAGAATGAAATTAGAGCCAGAAGGGACCATGAAAAGGCCTTGGTGAGCAGGACGAAGGAAAACGCCAAGTCATTCTTCAAGTCTGTTAAGAGCAAGAGGCTAATACGTGAGAGAATAGGACCAATCAAGTGTGACGGTGGAAAAGTGTGTATGGAACCGGAGGAGATAGCTAATGAACTTCATGAATACTTTGCTTCAGCATTCACTACAGAAAAGGATCTTGGCAATTGTAGGGATGACTTACAGTGGATTGAAAGGCTTGCGCATATAGACATTAAGAAAGAGGATGTGCTGGAGCTGTTGGAATGTATCTAGTTGGATAAGTCACCAGGACTGGACGAGATGTACCCCAGGCTACTGTGGGAGGCGAGGGAGGAGATTGCTGGGCCTCTGGCAATGATCTTTGCATCATCAATGGGGATGGGAGAGGTTCCAAAGGATTGGAGGGTTGCAGAATTTGCTCACTTATCAAGAAAGGGAGTAGAGATGGCTCAGGAAATTATAGACCAGTGAGTCTTGCTTCAGTGGTTGGTAAGTTGATGGAAAAGATCCCGAGAGGCAGGATTTATAAACATTTGGAGAGGCATAATATGATTCGGAATAGTCAGCATGGTTTTGTCAAAGGCAGGTCGTGCCTTAGGAACCTGATTGAATTTTTTAAGGATGTGACTTATCACATTGATGATGGTAGAGCAGTAGCTGTAGCGTATATGCATTTCAGCAAGGCATTTGATAAGGTACCCCATGCAAGGCTTATTGAGAAAGTAAGGAGGTATGGGATCTCAGGGGACATTGCTTTGTGGATCCAGAATTCATTTGTCCACAGATGGCAAAGAGTGGTTGTAGATGGGTCATATTCTGCATGGAGGTCGGTGACCAGTGCTGCGCCTGAGGGATCTGTTCTGGGACCCTTTATCTTCATGATATTTGTAAATGATCTGGATGAGGAAGTGGCGGGATGGGTTAGTAAATTTGCTGATGACACAAAGGTTGGGTGTGTTGTGGATAGTGTGGAGAGCTGTCAGAGGTTACAGCAGGACATTGATAGGACGCAAAACTGGGTTGAGAAGTTGTAGATGGAGTTCAACCCAGGTAAGTGTGAGGTGGTTCATTTTGGTAGGTCAGATATGATGGCAGAATATAGTATTAATGGTAAGACTTTTGGCAGAGTGGAGGATCAGATGAATCTTGGGGTCCGAGTCCATAGGACATTCAAAGATGCTGCGCAGGTTGACTGTGTGGTTTAGAAGGCATATGGTGCATTGGCCTTCAACCATGGGATTGAGTTTAAGAGCCGATAGGTAACGTTACAGCTATCTCAGACACTGGTCAGACACCACTTGGAGTACTGTGCTCAATTCTGGTTGCCTCACTACCGGAAGGATGTGGAAATCATAGAAAGGGTGCAGAAGAGACTTACAAGGATGTTGCATGGATTGGGGAGTGTGCCTTATGAGAATAAGTTGAGTGAACTTGGCCTTTTCTCCTTGGAGTGGCAAAGGATGAGAGGTGACCTGAAAGAGGTGTACAAGATGATGAGAGGCATCGATCATGTGGATAGTCAGAGGCTTTTTCCCAGGGCTGAAGTGGCTACATGAGAGGGTGCAGTTTTAAGGTACTTGGAAGCAGGTACATAGGAGATGTCAGGGTTAAGTTGTTTACGTAGAGTGTGATGAATGAGTGGAATAGGCTGCCAGCGACAGTGGTGGAGGCAGATATGATTGAGTCTTTTAAGAGACTCTTGGATAGGTACATGGAGTTTAAAAAAATAGAGGGCTATGAGCAAACCTAGGTAATTTCTAAAGTAAATACATGTTTGGCACATCATTGTGGGTGAAAGGGCTTGTATTGTGCTGTAGGTTTTCTGCTTCTATGATAACACCCTATCTTCTCTGACTTCTGATATCATTGTAATAAACAAATGGATGAGCAATAATTTCCTAAAACTCTAACAAAGGTAAAAGTTTGGTTGGTCCTAAAGCCAAGGGATAAACTTGGAAATTTGGCTCCCCTTGTAAAATCAGAAGTAACGAGCCTGTGTGCTATCCTTGATTCAGATTTCTATTTTAAATTGACCAAGTGACCAGAGCAGCATTTCTACACTTAAGAAATATAGCAAAGGTACACCCACTTCAGTCACGTAACGGTGGCGAAAAAAATATTCACACCTTTATATCCAACAGACTAAGTAACTGTAGTTCGCTTATTACTGGCCTTCCAAAGCAATCTATTGACAAACCTCAACTCATTCAGTAGACTGCTTCTAAACTTTTAACCAAAACAAGGTCGAGTGAACATGTCATTCCCCTACTAGCTATCAGCTTCTTTTATCTTTTAGAATTGATTTTAAAGCTCTTTTACCTTTTAAAAACCTCTTAATGGTCTGGGACCATACAACATTACAAAATAGTTTTCGTTTTATAATCATGCTGGAGCTCTCAGATCAGTTGATACCTTTTAAATGCTAACTCAAAACCTAAATAAACTTGCTTTTAACTAACATTGTTTTATCTTTTATTTTCATGTTTTTACTTAATCTCATTGTAAAGCACTTTGAACTACACGAAATGTATGAAAAGTGCTCTGTATAGATCAGCTATTGTAAACTACTCCGTTGTTCAAGTGTATAGTATAAAGGAAGGAGTGGTGTTAAAGTACATGAACATGAATGGCACACAGTAAGAGGATTGCTTTGCCAAGAGCAAGCATAGACCCAATAACTCCTCGCTGTGGCAGTAAATTGTGGGCATAGAATAAAATATATGGTTTCCAGTCAAATTTAACCACAAACTCTTAGATATCTGAACTACAGCCCCTTCCACCCTACCTGCTATAAGAATTCCTTTCCATTTGCCTAGTTTCTCTGCTTATACCATCTTCCTCACTGATGTGTCCATTTACTTCAGGGGTTTTCCTCTCTTGCAGCTGCAGTTCATATCATTTCAATTCATTTCACAAGTTACATTTTCATCTCCGCTTCTTTTCCAGAGCCTAATTCTTGTTGCCATTTCCTTTTAGCACATTAGACTCCATGCTCAATGAATTACACTCTACAATTTCTGAGACCAATGTAACACCAGAAATACTCATCCCTTCCCCCTTTACAATTCTGAAACTAATTCCACAAAGCACTGGATTAACTCCTCCATCTATACCAATATTCTGTTCTTCCCACAGCATTTTCCAAAACAAGCGCAATCCTTACCCTTTTAACCCATTCAACACTGGTCAATGAGAGCTCATTCATCCCAGCTGAAAGAGCAATTTACAAGTATCTTTCAATTTACTGGTCATAAATCACTTTTACAATGGAGACCTAACACAAATGAGTGTTTATGGAACACAAGTCGTCTAAAAACATCACCTGAGCTTTCTTTACCCTACTGACCTTAATTCATATTGGTCAGACAAAGCTTGTTAATGAAGTACTGTATGTTTCTTCCAGTTAGGCACACTGCAGAGTTCAGCTCAATGTCTTAACCTCCCATCCAGGTACCTATCTAAATTTTTCTTTAATTTTGAAATTGAACCCACATCCACTGGAGCTCATTCCATACACTCACCACCCTCTGACTGAAGCTCCCTCATGTTCCCCTTAAACCCATCATTTTTCACCCGTAACCCCTGACCTCTGGTTCTACTCTCACCCAACCTCAGTGGAAAAAGCCTGCTTGCATTATAATGAACTATCAAATCACCCCTCATTTCCTACGCTATAGGAAATTAACACCTGATCTATTCAACCCCTATAACTCGGCTGCACACAATCTTCCAAATTAGGCCTCACCAACATTTTGTACAACTTCAGTGTAACATCCCAGCTCCTGTACTCAATACTTTGCTTTATGGAGGCCAACGTACGAAAAGCTCTCCTTATAACCCTATCTACTTGTGACACTATTTTCAAGGGTTTTGTTTTTCTTGACTGACACTCTGCTTTTCTACTTGCCCCTTCATCTCTTAATTTCTCATGGTTTTCATATTTTCAGATCTTCCTTTTAAACTTGCTTCTCCACCTGTTCTTTACAACCAGAAACTTGTGCAGTTTACATGAAAATTGAGCTCTAGTTCAAATCACTAAATGTCAAATTAAAGATCAAGCATTGTACTTTTGTAATTCATTTATTTTTGTAACTTATTTACACATTTTTGCATCTTAATGAAAATATCAATCTACGATTGCAAATTCACCATTTGTGAATAAACATTCACAAAAGACCCCAAAACAGGAAAAAAAATCTTCTGTCTTCCATCTCCTCCACATAGTTTGGCGTTAAGAAATGAATAATCATCTCTGATATAGTACACACAATGCAAGTTTTCACACAGAGATTGTTGAATGACTGATCTTTTCTCACACTTTTCTCTCCCCATTGTACAAGAAACAATCTCAACTAACATTCCTAGATCAAAGGGAAAATAAATAAGCACATCTCATTTTTTTCTGGGTTGAGACATTAATGTCTGACTTACAGAAAATTAAAATTTATGAAGAATCAAATCATCTTTAAATTGTTATTAAGGACAATTTTCAAGCAAATCAGTTTTCTGTTCTGAGGCACAATTATATCCTGACCTTAAAAGTGAAACTAATTTCTGTAAAGAATTACAAAAAACTGTTTTAGCCAAATCAGGGACTCATCTGGGGGATAATAGGAAACCACTTAGCTCGGTAAAATACTCTGAGGCACGGCAACACTTTGGCTACATTCATTTTTAAATCTACTTGGATTGGAATAGTACCGTTATGTTGAAATATTACAAAACACTGAAAAAGCAAATTAATCTCTGGAAAATTCATTATACGTATAATTAGAATTGTAATTTAATATTGTAATACTGCTTTGTGCGAAATTCTATGCAACAAAGACAAGGAATATATCTCTTTGATACCTGAAGGTGATGATACTACAATATTCTCAAAGACCTGGAATGGGAACCACTCAATCATCTAATTTGGTACATGGTCAAAGCAGTAATATGTTGGGAATAGTATGGGCAAACTGAATTTCAACTTCATTTGGTGAAGAATGAACAAAAAAACCTGAAAATTAAATACATGCTAAGGATGGCTGCACAGTTATCTCAAAACCCACAGTGCAGAAATGTTACAAGTATTAGAATAGCTTTTTAAATGGAATACGTAGTTTCATCCCAGTGATTTAAAGATATAAAATTTATTGAAAGTTATTTTTTTTTTTAAAAAGGATTCTGCTTTCCACAAATAACTATATTTCTCAGTCTGTCACATGATTTCTTTGTAAGAGCAATTCCTGGGTTTTTGTTTTAGTTTTTCCTGCATTATGCTAGATTAATAATTAGTTCTTCAATATACTGATTACCGTACAATCTGAAAGATGCCACTATCACAACACCATCCTTAAATTGAAGATACACCTCTGAAAATGTCCTTTGAATATTAAAACATGAGGGATGAAGATAGTGTTCAACTGTCAACAAAAAATTGAGAATTACAGTAGCTTTGATGAATGCATTATCTATGATTTTGTTTTACAAAGAGAAAATAGCAGCTGCTATACTGAGGTGTGCAGATGGATGACAGTAATGTAGATGTCACAAAAGAAACTGTTCAAATCCTGTACACAAATTTTATTATGCAGAATGTTTTCAAAGATTTTAAAATTTCAGTTTTTAAATAAATCATGCATTTAAGGAGATGAAATCCTTAGTGCAAATTGCAATATGGCTAAACAATGGGGGTCCTTTATTCCCTCAGGACATTTCAAGCACTGCCTCAACATAATGGAAGAGGGTTCTTGCTACTGTCACTTTATTAGCAGACGAAATACTTGCAATTAACAAAAGTAGAAAAGCACCTTAATAAAATTAAGGCCGCATTGTAGTTTTATGGATTTTGATTTGCTGCCCTTCTGATGATGTGTATTTAACTGGCACAAATGTCCATAAAGTGTACAGGTGCATAAAGCATACAAAGGATAACAAAAAGTGGCATGTGGTGAGTTCTAATGTAGTGCCAAGGTGGTGGGATCAAATTTATGCATATACCACCACTCAGCTGCCAACTTAACCCTTGCCTCTGTAGGGCAATTGGGAAAGAGGACAAGTTGTGTCTACTTTCAAAATTAAGTTACTTTGAACAGAATTGGAAAACCATTAAAAGCACTGACTTTAGAAAAGTGACATGAAGCAAGCAGTGACAGCATATCAGTTTCACTGCATTTTCTTTAATTCAGAATGCACTTTAGAGACATGTTCTGTGTATATAACTCTGTTCTCAGTCTAATATTTAGCATTACGTTTGTACAGAATCTTATTTTTTAAAAAAAAGTGATTCAAAACATGTTTCTCAGAAACTAAAAGAGTCCTTCAGTCACCAAAGGGTCAATTACCCAGTTCCCTTTCAAAGGGAATCTTCTGTACACCTAAATACAGTAAGCTGCAAATTCAATGTTGCACTATAACTGGTGGCACACAGTAGCTGCAGCATTTTTTTTATAGTCACCTTCATGTTGTACGAACAGATGTTGATTAGGCCAAGATGCTGTAAAAGATTTACTATCGAACAATTTTAAAATACAACCTGAACAAGAAGTGGATACAGCCCCTTTAAGAGAGAAAGCTCCTTATTGGGCACTGGCCTGCACGTGCATGCTCCAACAGTAGGGGGAAAGTAAAATTTCTTACATGTCTCTAGTTACACATTGCAGCCTTCATGTAGCAATTGCATAACTACGAAAACCATGATTTCTGGACATCCAGAAATATTTCAACTGACTTATCAATTATAGCTGCATATTTCAAGACGGCTATACTGTATTGAATATTGCAAATATATTAATTTAAAAAAACTGTACAAGGCCAAAAAAAAATGTATATCTTCTCAAAAGGGGCAAGTTTAGGTACTCCTCACACAAACTGAATGGATATCTCAACAATATCCAAACCATCTTCAATACATCTCAGTACTAAAGCAAGCACTTCAACATGTGAATTATAGAATTATCTTATAAATACATTACTGACAGAATTGTTCTGTAATGTTCAACCAAACAATCGATGTTAACATGACCAACATTGAATAGACCTGTTAATCATGTATTCTGAATAAAATCCAATAATAAACTGATAAGTAAACAAGTGTTTATAAGACATGCACTGCATTTTACTGCACCGTCCATGTTACACTATAGAACCAGTGATTCTATGCTCAGAAACTTGCAAGTTGGTGCAGAGCCCTTTGAACTGGCTGCTTTGTACTTGAAACATGAATGCATTACAGGTGAAGGGGCCACAACAAAATACGTTAAGAGTACCAAAGACAGACATGAACTCACGGTAACAGATTATTTTTTTTAATTAACTGATATTGGTTGATGCATTCAGAATTCATGATTAACAACTTTTTAAATAAATCAAGAGTTTGCTTGTGTTCAGTAGTCATCAAGTGTCTCTATTTCTCCCATGTTCAGGCGCTCTGATGAAGCATTTACAGAAAAGCCTGTAAAGAAAAAGGAAAAAAGGCAACATTTATTTATCTACGCTAAAACTATAGTTCTAGTGTTTCACATCTTTGAATCTAACCTTTCTATTGGATATAGCTGATTGTTTTTAACTTAGTATTTTAAAATGATTCTCAGGGAATTTCACCTAAATAATTCCAATCATTGATTCAGTTTATTTGAAACACACAGCGTATTCTACGTAAGGTGGTTGCATAGGGATTAAATGATCAGATCGGCAGTAATCAGGATCTGCAAATTCAAACTATACCATGGCAGCTGTGGAATTTAAATTTAGTTAATAACCTAGAATCTAGGCAGAAACAAAACACCAAGTGATGTCAGTTTTCATTATCACACTAATGAAAATAACTCATTGCAAATGTTTACTCCCTCACGTTGTGGGATGGATATAAGATTTAAATTCAATTAACATGATTCATGACCATTGTTCACAGAAAAATCTGCCGTCCTTATTGGCTGGCCGAAATGGAGCCATGGACACACTTCACAGACATCCTCAGATGTCCTCTGAACTGACCCAGCAAGCTACTCAGAAATACCACCGTCACTATAAAAACATAGGAAGAATGGGTACATTCTGTCAAGCCACACCAGAGATGGTGGCACAATAGACAAGAGGAGAAAGGGAGCAGCATGGAATGTCTTGAACATTGACTCCAAACCTCATGAGGTCATTACACGCCACTGGGTTAAACATGGGCCAGGAAACTGCCTGATTACCACCTATTATCCTTCCCAGCTGATGATTCAGTTCTTCTATGTCTTAAGCAATACATAACATTAAAAAAAATTAGCAAGGGCATAGAAAGCAGACTGGTTAGGAATCTTCAACAGCTGTTACCCAAAATGCTTGGGTGTACCACATTGACCAAGCAGGTTATATTCCAAGAACATGGCTACCAGACTGGTTCTGTGACAGATAACGCAAAATTTACTTAATCTTATCCTCAGCAATCGACCCATGTCAGATACAGTTGAAGTCAGAAGTTTACATACACCTTAGCCAAATACATTTAAACTCAGTTTTTCACAATTCCTGACATTTAATCCTAGAAAATATTCCCTGTCTTAGGTCAGTTAGGATCATTACTTTATCTTAAGAATGTGAAATGTCAGAATAATAGTAGAGAGAATGATTTATTTTAGCTTTTATTTCTTTCATCACTTTCCCAGTGGGTCAGAAGTTTATATACACTTTGTTAGTATTTGGTAGTATAGCCTTTAAATTGTTTAACTTGGGTCAAACATTTTGGATAGCCTTCCACAAGCCTCTCACAGTAAGTTGCTGGAATTTTGTTCCATTCCTCCGGACAGAACTGGTGTAATTGAGTCAGGTTTGTAGGTCTCCTTGCTCGCACACGCTCTTTCAGTTCTGCCCACAAATATTCTATTGGATTGAGGTCAGAAAATGATGTCAAGTTTGGTTCATCCTTGGGAGAAATTTCAAAACGCCTGAAGGTACCACGTTCATCTATTAATATTTATCAATAGTATGCAAGTATAAACACCATGGGACCTCGCAGCCATCATACCCCTCAGGAAGGAGACCCTCCTAGAGATGAACGTACGTTGGTGCAAAAAATGCAAATCAATCCCAGAACAGCAAAGGACCTTGTGAAGATGCTGGAGGAAAAAGGTAGACAAGTATCTATATCCACAGTAAAACGAGCCCTATATTGACATAACCTGAAAGGCTGCTCAGCAAGGAAGAAGCCACTGCTCCAAAACTGCCATAAAAAAGCCAGACTACAGTTTGCAAATGCACATGGGGACAAAGATCTTACTTTTTGGAGAAATGTCCTCTGGTCTGATGAAACAAAAATTGAACTGTTTGGCCGTGATGACCATCGTTATGTTTGGAGGAAAAAGGGTGAGGCTTGCAAGCCGAAGAACACCATTCCAACTGTGAAGCATGGGGGGTGGCAGCATCATGTTGTTGGGGTGCTTTGCTGCAGGAGGGATTGGTGCACTTCACAAAATAGATGGCATCACGAGGAAGGAAAATTATGTGGATATATTGAAGCAACATCTCAAGACATCAGCCAGGAAGTTAAAGCTCGGTTGCAAATGGGTCTTCCAAATGGACAATGACTCCAAGCATACCTCCAAAGCTGTGGCAAAATTGCTTAAGGACAACAAAGCCAAGGTATTGGAGTGGCCATCACAAAGCCCTGACCTCAATCCGATGGAAAATTTGTGGGCAGAACTGAAAGAGCGTGTGCGAGCAAGGAGACCTACAAATCTGACTCAGTTACACCAGTTCTGTCTGGAGGAATGGAACAAAATTCCAGCAACTTACTGTGAGAAGCTTGTGGAAGGCTACCCAAAATGTTTGACCCAAGTTAAACAATTTAAAGGCAATGCTACCAAATACTAACAAAGTGTATTGTGAACTTCTGACCCACTGGGAAAGTGATGAAAGATATAAAAGCTGAAATAAATTATTCCCTCTACTATTATTCTGACATTTCACATTCTTGAAATAAAGTAGTGATCTTAACTGACCTAAGACAGGGAATGTTTTCTAGGATTAAATGTCAGGAATTGTGAAAAACTGAGTTTAAATGGATTTGGCTAAGGTGTATGTAAACTTCTGACTTCAACTGTATATCTGGTCATAACAACATTGGCAGAAGTGACCAGTGTTTTTGTTTTGGAAACAGTCATGTCATCATATGGAGGACTTATTCCATTATGGTGTGTGGCACATCAATAAACAATGCAGTCAACTTAACAGATCTCTCAGTTCAATTACAAGACATCGTAGACCTTCAGCAGCAGAAATGTACACCGAAACAATCTGTAAATTCATGGACTGTATATCTCTCATTCTACAATTATCAAGTCAAGTGGCTAACACAGATTCATTAAAAGTGGATATACCATCAGGCATACTCAAAAGTAATATGACACCACTCCAATGAAGCTGCCATACAGGACTACTTGCAAGCTAAGCAATAAAAACATTCAAGAGACAGAACTTAGTGATAGATCAGATCAAAGCCTTTCAGTCCTACCACATCTAATCTCCATACAGTGTAATGGACTGTTAGTAGGAGGAAGCAGCTCCAAGGACATCGACACCAAATGAGGCAAGGCCCAGCATATGAATACTAAAAGTTGTCCATCTGCAACTATGTTTAATCAGAAGTGGTGAACAGATAAAGCAACTGTTTTTTTTAAATATATGCCATTTCAAACACAGAAACTACTCTCCAAACTACTAGATTCACAGGAAAGCTCAACATTATCCAAGACAAAAAAAAAAACCTCTGTTGGCACTCATCAACTACACTAAAACTTTTATTCCCTCCACTGCAGACACAGTATGTACCATGTAAGAAACACATGGCAGTTACTCAAACAAGCCTACTCTGACAACACCTCTGAAACCCATGGACTTTACCAGCAAGGAGAACAAAGGCAGCACAATATCCCCAACTCCCAACCTGATTTGGTAAAAGATAGGTCAGCCCTTCACTGCTGGATCAAATTCTGGAATTCTCTACCCAACAGAACAGTGGAAGTGCTGATAGGTTGGCAGCAAATTAGAGATGGTGTCAGAACCTCCCATAAATGTGAAGACAAGTGAGATTAAAGTGTGGACAAAGGGGCTCTGAATAAAACAGATGTGCAGAAAATGAAATTGACACAATATCAATCATGCATGAACATTCCCTCTTCAATACTCTTACTTGAAATACTGTGGTTTACTCCTCCAATTCCATTGGTATCTATCCACCCTTTACATGAATTCTGTTCCACCCTGTTCTTAGCCGCTTATGCTGTTCCAATTAAACCCACACAAGCTGAGGGAACAGATTCAATACTGAATTAAATAGAAGTAAATAGATGGAATTTTTATTTCACATTTCCAGCATGCAGATGATGATTCTGGTTATCTTATTTACAACCCCTTCAGAATGCTCTTTTAAAAAAAAATTTGTTCTATTATTACCATCTTTATCATTTAATCTCTCTTACCTTCTATATATCAGGGACCTTCCTTCCCATTTATTTTCTTGTCCCCTCATGGCTTTCACCCTCTGACTGAAAAAATTCCTCCTCATCTCTGTTCTAAAGGGATGTCTTTCTATTCTGAGGCTGTGCCCTCTGGTCCTAACACTCCCTCACTATAGGAAACATCCTCCCCATGTCCACTCTGTTGCGGCCTTTCAATATATGGTTAAGAAAGGATACGGTGCATTGGCCTTCATCAATTGCAGGACTGAGTTTAGGAGCCGAGAGGTAATGTTGCAGCTATACAGGACCCTGGTCAGACACCACTTGGAGTACCGTGCTCAGTTCTGGTCACCTCACTATAGGAAGGATGTGGAAACCATAGAAAGGGTGCAGAGGAGATTTACAAGGATGTTGCCTGGATTGGGGAGCATACCTTATGAAAATAGGTTGAGTGAACTTGGCCTTTTCTCGTTGGAGGAGCAAAGGATGAGAAATGACCTGATACAGGTTTATAAGATGATGAGAGGCATTGATCGTGTGGATAGTCAGAGGCTTTTTCCCCAGGGCTGAAATGGCTAGCACGAGAGGGCACAGTTTTAAGGTGCTTGGAAGTAGGTACAGAGGAAGTATCAGGGGTAAGTTTTTAAAAAATATTAAAAATTTTTTTAATACGCAGAGAGTGGTGAGCACATGGAATGAGCTGCCAGGCATGGTGGTGGAGACGGGTACGATAGGGTCTTTTAAGAGACTCCTGAACAGGTAAATGGAGCTCAGAAAAATAGAGGACAATGGGTAACCCTAGGTAATTTCTCAGGTAAGGACATGTTTGGCACAGCTTTGTGGGCCGAAGGGCCTGTATTGTGCTGTAGGTTTTCTGTTTCCTTTGGTAATTCTATATTCCAGTCCTCTTGAAATGGTTGTCTTCCTTACCACTAACTCAACCTGCAAACTAATCTTTAGGGAATCCTGCATGAGGACTCCAAAGTCCCTTTGTACCTTGGATTTCTGAAAATGCTCCCTATTCAGAAAATAGTCTACATATTAATTCCTTTTAACAAAGTGCATTTCCATACACTTCCCTACATTGTACTCCATCTGCTTTGCCCATTCTCCAATCTAAATCCTTATGTAGCCTCTCTACTTTCTCAGTACTACTTGCACCTCACTTCTCTTTGTATCTTCGGCAAAAAACTATCAATTCCGTTACATTATATAATATGAAAAGAAGCGTCCAACACCGACCCCCATGGAACACCAGTGGTCACCAGCAGCTAACCAGAAAAGGCCCCCTTTATTCCCACTATTTCCTGCCTGCCAGTCAGCCAATCTTGTATCCATGTTACTGTCTTTCCTGTAATTCCATGGCATCTTAACGTGCGAAGCACCCTCATGTGTGGCACCTTTTGAAAGGCCTTCTAAAAATCCAAGTCTCCTTTGTCTATCCTGCCTGCTATTTCCTCGAAGAATTTCAACAGATTTCCCATTAAGGATTAAATACTATCTTTGGCGCTTCAGTAAAAAAAAATTGCGGCTGATGAAGGAAATATCAACTGATCACCAATGACCTAAAAAAAAAATGGTGTAGAACACTTGATTTTGCAATATGTTTTATTTGTTAAACACATAGTGACAGTACAGTATGTCTATAAAAATACCAACCTAAGATGCTGGGATCAGCACGTATCATCTTCTGTTTTTTCTTTCTCTTTCCAGACTGTACAGATTCAAAATTTGACTGCTGATTTCTGCTGTGATTTGATGGATAGATGGACTGTAGACCTGTTTGAATTTCAGGGCATCCTGAATCCTAAAACATGACGCAAATTAAATCAAATTAAATAACATACTTTATAGAAAATATATAGAAATTTAAAAAATGCCTTTGTTTTAAAGCCACAAATTAGCTGTAGACATGAAGAAAATCCATTTTCTTAAGCTTTTGTCCCCTTTAAAATTGCCTATATGGATTTTTAAAGAATGTTTCCTTGCATCAAACGATTCAATAATTTAACCAATTTCCTTTGCTAGCAATGCTCTATGCTGTTTCTGCTTTTCTTTAAACATCAGCAAGTGGAAAAATACAGGATTAATGGAAATGCAAAACACTTTTCTAATAGATCAGCTACTGCCAAAATAAATCAAAATTACACGCCTGCTATGCATAATGGGAAAGAGGTATTTCTGACCAAAATATTTAAACCCATGAAATTATGCTAGTATAGTGTGCCACTGTTAGTTTTGAAGTTGTTTTATACAGTATATCCCTAAAGAAAAACATCCCAGGGAACAATGCTGCAATTAAAATTAATACAAAATACATAAAATGTATGCAATTACAATAAAAAAGTATAAAAGTACAAGCATCAGACTAGTTCTTGATTTTATAGACCTCAGGACATCTTGAAATGCTTCTCAATTAATTGATTTTTAAGATTGCTCTCATTAATTGGAAAACATAGCAACCACCTTGCACACAGCAAGGCCTCTCAAACAGCTAAGTAATCATTCTGGTGGAAATGGAAGCCAAACAGCAACTACACCTATGAATGGAATTGCAAACATGGAAAAGGATAGACAGTGGTGTTCTGAATAAAATGAAGTTTACAGACAGTGAAGAATAAGAAGCAAGTCAAGAGAACATTGAGCAAAATTAGAGAAAATTAAGGTAGGAGAATGAGTGTCTTACTGGTAAGTGGACCGAAATAGTGACAGATAGAAGCATATGACATTGTTACTTAAAAAACAAAAAACAAACCGATGTGGAAATCATGAAAATAAAAAAACAAATGAGATAAATACCCAAAAGTCAAGCAGCAGTCAAGAATTAATGCATTAGATGAAAACTGGGAAAATGGATGAAATTCATGGCAACAGTGACGATAAAGTATACAGTTAGCAACTGCAGTTTATCCGTTGCTTCTAATGTAGCAAAACTAATTCATTCAATCAGGTGGCATTAGGCAATAGAAGCTCAAGCAAAGAAATTTTAAAAGATGTCCTACAAGAAACTGTTGGTATATTGGTTTTCATTGGGAATTCTGGAGAATGTGGCAGCTGACTGGATGGTCATCAAATACAATTGGAGAAATGCTCAAGATGCCCTAAATGCAGTCATAGTAGAGCTGGAGATGATTACACAGATAGACAGCCAAGACCACAATTTTAAAATCAAGTTGCTTGAATGAGAGCAAATTGGTTAATTTGTTCCACACCTTACAATATTTAATATTGTACTTTAGTTATTTATATGTAATTCATCTGCAGATTTTATCCTTAACTTCATAAATTATTGTGTGTTATGTGTACCACTGTGCACCCTAGCTTGGCAAAACATTATTTTGTTTCTATATTTGGTTATATGCATTATATATGATGTTTACAACCAAATGACAATAAACTTGACAGGATAGTGAGTGATGAGTGGACAGAACTTAGTGCAAGTCTGGCCAGCTGCCGGGCATAGCAGAGCTCTGAATGATCTCAAATCTAAAGAGGGTAGAACAAAGTAATTCATTGGCAGAGTCAAACTTGAGAGATAATAGAATACGTTAGTGACAGGTTTCAACAGCAGTGGAGCTGAAGCAGAACTCAGGTAAATCAGGTAACTAAGAATAGCTAAAACTGCAGGATGAATATCTTTCATCAGAATTGATAAAATTAGACTTTTATAAAAACTTGCAGAGGAGGAAGAGGCAGAGAGAATAAAAGGAATGCCCACATCTGCACACATATAAGAATTAAGAGTAGGTCACTGGCCTCTCAACCTTGTTTTGCCATTCAGAAAAATCATGGCTGATCTTTTAATCTTCAATTTCATGCCTTCTTCTTATATTCCTTATTTTAACATCCAGAAATTTACTAATCTTTGTTTTAATTTTGAACATTCACCATTTAAAGAATTTTGAAGATTCACTGTGCTCCAAATGAAGTAATTTCTCATTTCAGTCTTTAAAATGGTCTCCATCCCTTTGCTCCCTCCCATTAGGTAGACCTCTTATTCTCTCCAATCCTCTCCTTTTCCTGCAATTTAAAACATGCTTCTTTTTCTAAACTACTTCTAGATAAACATTAACCTGAAAGGTTATGTCTGTTTCTTGCTTCACAAATGTTTTCTGATCCTCTTTCCCAGGCAGTCACTGCAAGGTAGGAACATTAATTGCCACTTTGTTCAAATCTAAATACTGCAAGTTAACTGAATGCAGGACAAGTAGTGTGATAACTTACAAAATGGGGTTGTTGAGGTAAAGTTGGGAGCCATCAATGTACAAATGGAAATTGAGATTGTGTTTGCAGCTGATAATGCTTAGCAGAAAAAGGAGATCAGTAATAGATCTTTGGGGATTGCAAAAATAATTGAGTGTGGAAAGGAGAATTATTACCTATGATACTGTAGCTACATTTAGGCAGATAAGAATGGAACAGAGTACAGTTTCATCCACCTGAATGACAGTGGAATTGTACTGGTATAGTATGTTGTGGTCAGTCTTGTCATGGCCAACAGATATGTCAAATGACAGGCAGAACATGACAAACATCAAGGATGTTAATAATGATTTTGTTTTCAACTGCTTCAACAATGGAAATCTGACTGGAGGGACCACAGCTGGGATTTCTGGGGAAGACAGATGGAAAGTCGAAGATGATAACCAGTGCAGAAAATTGGATACTGGAAACCATGACAGTTGTATAGGAGCAATAGAGGTGCTGAGAGAGGTGACAGAGAAGCACAATTAGGCATCATTATTCCATCTCTGAACTTAAAAATCATAATAGCCTATATCTATAACTAATTGTTAGTTTGGTTAGGAAGACAGCTTACTGCAGCTGCTCTATCAGCACTCATTTGGTAAATACTGACGTGAGAGAGGTTTCATTGTATTGGATAAAGGATCAGTTGTAAATTACTGTTCAAAATTACAAGACTGAAGAAATGTATTGTGATCCAAGAGAACAATTAGGTGTGAAGCAGAAAAGGGACTGTACAGGAGAGGAAGTAGATGCAAGGGCATGTAAATCTTGACAACAAGCTTGACCATGTAATTAGAGAAAGTGGATGAGAAAAGGAGAAACAAGAGAAAATCTGCAGTTGCTGGAAATCCGAGCATAACACACAAAATGCTGGAGGAACTCAGCAGGCCAGGCAGCATCCATGGAAAAAAGCAGAGTCGACGTTTTAGGACGAAACATCAACTGTGCTTTTTTCCATGGATGCTGCCTAGCCTGCTGAGTTCCTCCAGCATTGTGTGTGTGTGTGTGTTGCTGAGAAAAGGATACATTGTTGCACTCCCAGATAATTTGAGAGCAGTGTTGTTTTCAGCAAAGGACTTTGAAACCTGGTAAGCTTTAATATAGTCCAACCTTTGTTTTTAAAATGGACAGCTACGCCAAATGTTCAGAATCAGAGAAGTATGAATCCGTACTGGAAGGAAGGAATTAAGGTCTGGGCAATATGAAGATAGCAAATAGCACACAGATTAGACAGTGCTGTCATGCACAAATCAACCTTTGAACATGTACTTGCATTAGCCATGTCATTAATTATTTGTAATGAAAATTGAGTAGTTTATATAATTCCAATACTTAATGTACCCACCTGCTGCTGCAACTGTCGCTGCTGGCTGGCTCTCTGTTTGGCACGACGTCCTAAAAATTGTTTTGCAAATTCTTTTGTTTCTGGGCTATCACCAAGGTAAGCTCGGATATAATCATGAACTTCGTAAGGAGAATCAACCTCTTTCAAAAAGGAAACAAATGTAGGAACTGGAAAAAGATAAATACATACCTCAGTGGACAGTTAAGTTTAATTCCTTACTATACATGGACAGCACCATGACCTATATCATATTTGAACTTGTACTTTAATTCTCATTGTTGGAGGAGCCCATAATCATTCATTGCAAGATGAATTAATATTAGAGAAACATATTTTGCAATATAATTTTTCAATCATATGAATGAAAAGTTGAAGTACTAATAAAAGTTTATAGACCTTAGGGCTTGAACCTTTCAGCTTGGGATCTTAAAGCCAACATTTCTAAAGTCATTGCAAATTTTTATGTAAATTAGCACTCACCATCTAAGTTATTAGCTGTGTTGAGAATGTGCAACATCTGTTCACACCATAACGTAAATCCATCTTGTGCCTTGTGTGCTCCCTGAAACAATTTCATAAGCTTTTCTTCCTCTTCAGCTTTTTTATTTGGTTTGTTCTGAGTTCCATGAGACTTCCTGAAATACCAAGTTGAACATTACAATTATTTAGAAACTGATTTTTTTGGGTGGTTAAGTGGGAGGGAGGTAGACGTGGGAGTTTCAAGAGAAGGAGGGATGTGAGAGTTTCATTCACCTGGTAGGTTTGCTGTTTTTAAGGAGGGTATTAATCCCAAACTGCCCCAAGTAAAATAGCAACAAGAGAGTCATTCAGGATCATTAATTAAGTGAAATTTAATCTGGGCAAGGAACTTTGAACAGGATTAGCATTCACAGAGAGGAGCTGAAAATAGAAGCTGCAAGTCATCCTTGAAACTTCTGATACATTTTCAAATCTAAAATGTAAACCTCATAAATAACTCTATGATACTGTTAGAAAGCTCAAAAATACATTCAGAAAGGAATACAAAATAAATGTCAATGAAACACAGAAAGTCAGCACATTCCTCTACTTACCTAAAATTTCAATACTGTTGAAATATTAAGTGGATTATAGCTATCAATAGGTTTCAAGATAATCAAGTTAACTTAATTATTAGTAATGCATTCTTTCAGTCATCAATATTAATCATACACAATATAACAATCAATCACTCTAAAGAACAAAGATATTGAAAAAAGATCTAGGTGCTTTCCCGGCGTATACAACGTATAAACTTTTCTTGGGCTTTCAGCTGGGTACAGGTATCGATGACAAACACTGCCACCTTCTTCACGAATGATGCCTGGGCCTGTCTAGTCTGGTGGTATTTATACCCCGGTAGTCCATCCCTCCTGTTGGTTAGTCCTCATCCAATCAGGTTTCCGCTCTCCCACCTTGTTTACAGTCCAATTTCACTGGTCATTACAAATATCTTTACAATGATATTTCTTCTATTTAAGATATATGACAGGTACACTATGTGAACATTATAACATCCAGAACTCTCGTTTTTTTTTGCCATTAGTGTTAAAAATGGAACACTAACGGCACAAGAAAGGAAGTAGAGGAACTTTTCCATAATTTGCCACAGCTTCTGCAGGATCCTTATAGGTTTTGGTTAGAAAGCATCTCATGAAACAAGAGCTTGAAAACATACCAGAACCAAGGACAACCTCTATCCTGCTGTAATCAGACTATGAGACTCTTGAATAGACTACCCATATACAAAGGATGAACTATTGATCTCTCAATCTACCCATCATGGGCTTTGCATTCTGACTGCCTCCAATGCACTTCCTCAAACACAAAAATACACATTCCCCCCCACACCCGACCCCTGCACTACCTAGATATACCTATATATGGGATGGTCTACATGTACAGCAAGCAAACAAAAACACTTCACCGTATCTTGGTATGTGATATCAATTAATAGGATATTTGCACTGTTAGTTGTCGAAAGACTTCTAGTACGAGGCTATTGACAACTCAATATTCAGAAATCTCAAACACAAGAGATTCTGCAGATGCTGGAAATCTACAGTAACGCACAAAATGCTGGAGGAACTCAGCAGGTCAGGCAGCATCAGTGTTTTGGGCTGAGACCCTTCATTAGTTGACATCTTTCAATTATTACTACAGGCAACTGTTTCTCTAAACAAACTTTTCTTCAATCTTTTTCCACATATTGCACTGTAGATATATCATTTTAAAATCAGCATTTTACAGTTCAGTATAAGATACAAGATTTGGTTAAGGTATTGGTTCTCTTACCCAGGGTTAGAATTGTTCTTGTTACTTTTGGAAGTCTGATTTTTTGCAGGAGGCCCCACTTCTTTTACAGCTTCATCCCAGAAGCCTACATTTGTGTTCTTGTTATCTGGTGCACCCCAAACACTGCTTATATCTGTTCCCCACTGATTGGTAGGACTGGTGTTGACTGAGCCCCATACAGAAGCAGTACTCGCTGGTAAACTGGAATGCTAGATAAAACAAGCAAAACAAATCCTATTGAAAAACAACCAAACTGCAGATGTTGGGCATCTGAAATAAAAATAAAAATAGAAACTGTTGGAAACACAAAGCCAATCAAGCAGCAGGGAAAAAAGTTAACCCATCAGGTCAATGGCCCTTCATCAGAAACAGTTTTGATGCAAGACCTGTAAACTGAAATGCCAGCTTTCTTTCTCTCCTTATCTATTCCCAGCACTTTGCTTTTACCTTGAACTAGAGTGAATTTTACAGTACGAAATAGTTAAACAATCATGTCATAAAACACTACACCAGTCAATGCAAACTATTGTTTCTTCATCTCATTAAAATTTCCATGTTGCATAAATATTCAAAATTAGAACTGGCTATATTAACCCAAGTCACAGCTATAAGATCATTTCCTCTAAATGATGGCTCATGAAATTGCAAGACTGCATGCATACAAAACAAGTCGACATTGATGAAGTATCATGGAATGTCATACAAAACCTAGAGATCTATTTGCACAAGATTGCCACCTTGTAAATTTATTATATTCAGATCATAACTTGTTTCTTTTTCCAAAATGAAGGTCTGCCTTACAGTCTAATAGTTATAAGATAGTATGGCAGAGGTTATTTGCAACAATTCCTCACAATCAATACTAAGAAATATAGACTCATCCCTTTCATTTACGTATGCCATATTAAATATTAACACACCATTTTTGTTCATTGATTTGTTGCAAATATCAATTTCAATATGTATCAATTCAAATCTACTGAGGTAATTTTCTTTTACGTATTAATTTGCAGCTTGTGAAAAAAATAACTCATTACACCAATTAAAATTGAAAAAGTTGACTGATTGAAAAAGAACTGCAGGGCTTTACTAAATTATTTGTGTAAATTATGTTGTTCTTGCCAAAAAGCTCTTCCACTTGCACTGCTGCTTTTGAGTTATGTGCATTTATGAATAAAAAATACTCCATTTTGAATACCAGATGGTAGTGGTGGCCCTGTGTTATGCCCATTTGAGCTACATAAGTTCACCCTTATAGAATTCACAAATCACTACCCAAAAATTTGTGATATGGAATAAAGATTGATCTCACAGATTTTGTGTAAGGTGGGGTGAGAAAATAAATCAACACTGAATTAATTTTCTCAAACTTGTGTTTCTTTAACAAATGGGTTTTGTGTTCCAGAAAATTAGAGAATAGACCTTTTTTTTAGAAGCATAAACTGCCCTCTCCTTAACACAGGGATCGCCAGAAGTAATGGTTAGTTGCTGAATTCAACCTGACTGGCTTTTTAACTATTTAAAAACTTTAAATGCACAAAACTTCACTTTTTTGTGCTGTTTACTTTATAACGCATGTTACTTTTCTAAACTTCATACCTCAAAGTTAAAGTGCCCATTTGCTCACTGCATCATCTTTTACCCATTGCACTGGTTTACTGAATGCTACCCAGTGAACCATTTCAGTAATTAAATTGAAGAACAAAGTGCGTGTGCTACTTTAGTGTTTGAGCAAGGGAGAAAACAGAACCCTTTGGGCAAATGGGAAGATGAGAAAGACAGAGAAAATAAAATAACTTCAGAGTTGAGGGAGCTTTAAAAGCATTGGTTATAAAGAAGCCCATCCTATTTGAGGGATGAACTGTGGAAGATTTATTATACCCAGCATTCTGTAAACTATCCTAGCAATATACTAAGAGGGGGACAATAGGACCCAAAATAAATTTGAAGTGTCATTGTTTTAAAATAACAGCATGAGCAGTACTGGAATAAAAATGTAAATCCTTTATGAACACTATTGCAACAGCTTTGCATAAAGCACTTTTTACCAGATGTAACTCATCCCAGTGCAATCCAATGGAGAAAAAGACCTTTTTCCCTCCACTCCTCCCACTGATCCATACTATACTTTATAAACAATACAACAGGTTACATACCGAAGTTTTTTATGAAAGCAAAAATAATCTTTCCACATATGTTACCCAGTCTGCATTTTTAGTGATAAACCTATTTTCATTTGGTGGAGGGAATACATGCCAGGGAAGGTGGATTACCTACTGGCCAATTGCTCAACCAAGCCATTCTTTTCACTAAACTTACCTGGCTCCTCTCTGATCTCTTATTTGACGATTCCTCTCTTTTACTTGCCATGGTATTCTTGTATGAAGACTCCTCGTGGCTGCTTGACATGTTAAGCTTCATTGCTGCTGACTAATTAGAAGGGGGAAGCAATTTAGAAAGGTGGAAAAAGAAGATGGCGAAAGGTGATAAAGTGAAAGATTCATAAAAGAGAGAAAGACACATTTAAGCAATTCAGCTTACGTGTCATGATTCAGATTGAATACAAGCTGAGTAAAAACACTAGAATTTCAATATCAAGCAAAACTGCTGGAGGAACTGAAGAAAACAAAGAGCTGATAATTGACTACAGGAGGAAGAAACTGGAAGTTCACAAGCCAATCCTCATTGGGGGAGTGGAGATGGAGAGGCTCAGTAACTTTAAATTCTTTGCCATTATCATTTCAGAGGATCTGACAAAGAGAAGTTTTCTTGATTTTAATTTAGTTTTAATGCTTTTAAGTGAAAATGTTCGGTATATTAAGTTTTTTTTAAAAAACATATCTTTTTACATTTTTAAAAAATGAGTGATTTTCAATGTTTGTGAATGTCAGAGGTATTCAGTAACATTCAGTGATAAACTTGAGAGTCTGTGGACAATAGGCTAAAACCACACTTGCTGTCAAAGCTTCAACAAAAGAAACGATGTACTTTCACTGAAGAGAGACCCTGTGCTTTACTGTAATGTACTGGGCAATGTCAATATTCCAGGAACTAATTTTATAGCAAAGGCTTGAATCCAGGATCATACTGCCAGAAACTTAAGGCACTCAATGACCTCTAGATGGCAGAAGATGCTTTCCAATAATTCTTTACACCAATTCGCAATTTATTTTGTATTCTGTGTAACAGTAACAACGATTTGCAAGAATCATTCTGTAGTTCAGAGACTCCAGACAGATTGAGACTTACCATTCAGCCATGCTACAGTTAATTAAAGGCAAAGCATTTATTTATAGTCAATTACCAAAGGAGACACAAGAGGCTGCTGGAGCAATACATTAATTACTAGAACAACACAATGGGTGAAGTCAACTCGACCCAAAGTTTGAACCTAAAACGTCAACCATCTCTTGACCTACTAAGCCATTTATCACACTTTATCAAGAAACACAACAAAATGCTGGAGGAACTTAGCAGACCATGCAGCATCTACGGTTTAAAAAAAAGTCGAAGCTTCTGGCTGGAACATTGACTGCACTTTTTTCCTGATTTTCTCCAGCATTTTGTATGTGTTGCTTAGATTTCCAGCATCTGCAGATTTTCTCGTTTGTGATTTGATTATCACACTACTGCTTGTTTTGACTCCATTTGTATACTTGCCATCAGCTCCTGGTTTGGTGAAATTAAACAAATGTATTCATATGATTCATATATTTAAAGTCTTCCTGCAAAATATTATGTTATCATATACTGTGAAACTATTGAGTTATTTTCTAAATTACTGACAAATGGTCATACATAGGTTTTCTGAAATTGAGTGAATTTAGCTTCAGATTGTGGTAAACAGCTAATGGTATAAAATTTAATTATTTTTCAGATCATTATTGTAGATCAATGAAAATTTAACCTTAAAAACAAGGTGATTTCTATTGCTTTATAGGATCAACAGATATAAACATGGATATCAGTGGATATGGTTATGTAGCATAGCGTTAAGTGTAACATTATTACAGCACCAGCTTTAAGATTGGGGTTCAGTTCCTACTGCTGTCGGTAAGGAGTTTGTACATTCTTCTGTAACCGTATATGTTTTCACAACCCCAAAGGCCAAAGTCATACAGTTGGGGTTAGAAAATTGTGGGTGTGCTATGTTGGCGCTGGAGCGTACTGACATCCTCAGTGATTTGATATGACACAAAAGATGCATTTCGCTGTGTTTTGAGGTACATGTGACAAATAAAGCCACTTTTTAATCTTTATAAGTGACTGTGGTAAAAAATTCAAAAGTAGCACATACAGTGGCAAAATACTGCAAATGCTGATAATCAGAAACAAAGCAATAAGATGCTCAGGTAGCATTTGTGCATAGGGAAATAAGAGTTCAAAGTTCCGGTTAGAAAATTTTTCATTTAGATTAGCAGTTCATTCTCAGGCATATGCTGCCTGACTTACTGATTATTTTCAGTTTTTTCTATTTAATTTTGCATAGACATTGCATTGCCCTGACTTTTCTAGAATAGAATATTGGGGAATAAGAACAACATTTTCGAAACATCAGTGCATTACTTCAAGGAATTCAATCGTTATTATTTGGCTGAGATTTGTGGAGGACAAAGTATTTTGTAACTTCATTCCAATCAATCAGTTAAAATAATTTTAAAAAATAAAGGACACTTACTGTTCTTGGCTGTGCTCTATTTTCCTTCTGTTTCTGCATTTGCCTGAATTCCTCTTGCTGGATTTCCAAAAGTGATTTGGTTGTAACAGAAGCTTTTGGAATATTACCCCATCCTGTCAGTTTCTGCTGTTGGTTTTGCTGTTGTTGTAAGGTTTTCATTAATTCCTGCTGCTGCCGTCGCTGTGATTGGCAAGGTAAGAAGGACATAATAATGATTAAGACTTAATAAATAGAGAACACAAACCTCCCCATTTCTTCCCTTAATTTTAAATCTTTTCCATAGCTTTGGCTTCATCCAGACCCAAACTTCCTCCATCCCATGAGCCTATGAGATACTTACGCCACAATTATATTGATTTCCTGCTAACAACCATGCATTCAGCTACCAAACCCGCAAAAACTCTGGAATTATCATCCTAATAACTTACCTAATGATAAAATAGCTTAAATAAAATTCAGTTACCATTTATTAGGTGAAAAAATTTGTTTAACTGCATCTCCCCAATGAAGAACAATACAACAAAATAAGCAATAGGAGCAGTGGTAGGCCATCTGCCCCCTCGAGCCTGCTTTGCCATTCACTAAGATCATGGTTGATCAGGCTGTGAACTCAGCTCCACCTCCCTGCCTTTCCCCCTACAAACCTTAATTCTGCTGCCATGCAACTATCTATTTGGTTCTCAAGTATATTGCTGTTTTCCTGGGCACAGAATGACACAGATTCACTACTCTCTCGGAAAAAAATTGTTTTTCCTCGTCTGAGTCCTAAATCTATTCTCCTGAACCTTGATGCTATGTGCTCTAGTTCTAGTCTCACTTACCAATGGAAACAACTTTCCTGCCTCCATTTTATCTATACTTTTCATAATTCTATAGTTATGTTTCTATGAGATCCCCTCTCATTCCTTTGAATTCCAACGAGTATAGTTCCAAGTGACAATTTCTCCCTCCTTAGAGGTAAACCTCACCTCATCTCCAGAATCAACTTCGTGAACAATTTCAGCACCATCAAAGCCATTATATCTTTCCTCAAGTGAGGAACCAGAACTGCAGCTCTCCAGGTGCAGCCATACCAGTACCCTGTACACCACAGCCTCCCTGCTCCTAAATTCAATCCATTTAGTAATAAACACCAACATCGCATTTGCCTCCTTCATAACCTGTTGCTCCTGCAAACCAACCTACCACAATTCATGAATAAGCACTCTGTGGCCCTCTGCACAACAGCAGGCTACAATCTCTCACTATTTAAACAATACTCTGATTTTCTATTTTTATTTCCCATTTTACACTTATTTCCCACCCCATTGGTAAATGTGACTTCACATTTACCAATGGTGTATCCATCTGCCAGACCCTTACCCACCCACTTAATCTACAGGTATCTCTCTGCAAACCCTTTGCATCCTCCGCACAATTAGCTCTTCCACTAAATTTAGAGTCACCAACATAGATGCGCTACACTTGGTCCCTTCTTCCAAATCGTTATTCCTCTATCCAAGTTAATACATTACCCTCAACTCCACATATCCTTATCTAATGGATGTCTTTTATGTGGCACCTTACTGAACGCCCTCTGGAAATCCAAGTATACAGCATCTAATTGTTCCCCTCTGTCCACTGCACTTATTATAACCCCAAAGAAAGCCAGTAAGTTTGTCAAACAGGACCTGCCCTTCATGAATTCATGCTGTGTCTGTGTGATCCACTTCATCCAGATGTCTTGCTATATCTTCCTTAATGATAGCTTCAAGCATTTTCCTTACTACAGGTATTAAGCTAACCGGCCCATAGTTAGAGTGCTGAAAGTGCAAATTGTGGCTGAAAAGAAATTTTGGCTCTTCAGATGCCAAACAAAATTGAACTGATCCTGGAAGCAAAGAAATTAACAGGTGTAGTGCTGCAGTTTCTTACATGAGTCAATTCAGCCAAGCAATGCAGCAAATCTTTTATTTTTAATTCAAGGATGGGGCAAAGATATTTTAATAGTTTGACAAGATGTCTTGCCAAATATAACACAATGTATAAAAATAGGTAAGTGAGAACCAATTCTTCTAAAACCAACATTAGTAATTTCATGATACAGGTCAAAATTTCTATGTTCTCTTTTACATATATTGCATTACCTCTTCCTGTAGTTGCCTCTCCCTTTCTTCCTCCAATTTCTGTATTTCAGCTAAGGATAGTGCACCCTGGGATTGTGTTGAGCCTGAAGATGACTGCTGGCCCCATGTTGAAGAGGAAGGAAGCTGAAGTAAAATTGGACCAAACTTAAATTGTATTACAAATGAAAGATACAGAACTGTGAATTCAGTTGCCCTGGTGCCAGACCAGTGCAGTAAATTTCATATTTGTATTCATTCAACATGAGCAAAACTTTTCAGTGCTGCTTAATATATTAAAATGTTACCCCAGTTATGTAGATGTAAATTTTCCACATTGAAGAAGTGTGAGAATTTATAGCTTTTAAAACAACAGATTGCAAGGTTAGAGGCAAACAACCAGCTTGCTGACATTTTGAGACGAAATCTTGAGTTAGGATTTTTCTTGTTTTTCCAGATTATAACCTTAGATAGTACAGTCGGCCTTCCGTACCCGCTGGAGTTTGGTTCCGGGACCACCCGCCCCCCCCCCCCCACCCCGCAGATACCAAATTCCATGGATGCTCAAGTCCTGTATACATAATGGCGTAGCATTTGCATATAATCTATGCACATCCTCCTGTATACTTTAAATCTCTAGATTACTTATAATACCTAATACAATGTAAATACTATTAAATAGTTATACTGTATTGTTTAGGGAATAATGACAAGAAAAATAAGTCTGTACATGTTCAGTACAGATGCAACCATTGTAGCTCTTCTGGGAACGCTGATGCTGCCTCGGCCAATTCTCCCGTGATCTTTAAGTTCTTACAGCTGTAGCACTTTACATAGCTAGCCAGCCATCCCTTACTAGCCTTAAACTCCTTTTTATTTTCTCGGCGAGAAATAGCCTTTGAGGAATTGCTTTGACCACTTAATTGCTTTTTAGGAAACAAAGCGTGCACACAACACAAGTAACAACCGAACGAGGTGCGAGGCAAACAATACTCAAACAACGAGTGCTGGAGAGAGAACTTCTGTTTCTTTCGATCCCGATACGCGGTTGGTTGAATCTGCGGATGTGGAACCCGCAGATACGGAGGGCCGACTGAATCATAATGCATTCTTTTCCTTTAGCAAATAGAGTTACAAAGCTTTCTAAATAAAAAATGTACAAAATTTCAGTTAACATTTTCAGAATTTTATTGTCTTTTCGTTGAAATCTTAAGATTAAAAAGCTGAGGTCCAAACGTTAACCCTTGCAGTTCCTCTCTATTGGGTTTTACAGCTGAAAACGCCCTTATATTCCCACTCTTTTATGGTCTTAACTGGTTCTCCCTTTAACCAAGGTATTACCTTTAACCCAATTAACTATTTTAACATTGGAAAATAGGAGCAGTAGTAGATGACTCACCACTCAAGTCTGATCCATCATTCCATATAATTGTAGCTAATTGCCCAAGACCTCATCTCTTCTTTGCTTGTTCTCCATAGAACTTAGTTTCCTGATTTTACACAAAGTAATGTATTGGCTTTTTAAATACTTCCAATGATCTAATCTTCATCCCCTCTGGAATACAATATTCCAAAGCTTCAGTAACCTTTCTGAAAAGTTCCTTCACACATTAGTTCAAATAACCAATTCAAAATTTCCTAACTGTAGTTTTCTATATTTCTATAGGAAATAGAGGGCTATGGGTAAAGCCTAGGTAGTTCTAAGGTAGGGACATGTTCGGCACGGCTTTGTGGGCCGAAGGGCCTGTATTGTGCTGTAGGTTTTCTATGTTTTTCCTATGTTATGCAACAACTGTTTGCATGGAGCTCAAATAAGATAACATCTGCTAATTATCAATTCACTAGTTCCTTCTCATCTATCTCACTATGGAGATCTTTGAAATTGCTAGACAATAATCAATTATCTCATACAATTTCTCTTTCATATTATGTTGACTATCTTATCACATAGACTTTGCACAACTTATCAATTAATCTTTAATAACTGATTAGTACATTTTTCAACAGCAGCACTGTAGTGAGGCAGTTAGCATAGTGCTATTACACGCAGGTTACTAGGGTTCAATTGTGCCACTGTCTACAGAGTTTGTATGTTCTCCCCATGACTGTTTGGGTTTCAACTGGGTGCTCCAGCTTCCTCTCGCATTCCAAAGGTGTACAGGTGAACAGGTTACTTGGTCAAAAGGGTGGCACAGGCTCTTTGGGCCAGAAGTGCCCATTAATATGCTATACCTCTAAGTAAATAAACACATAAATAAATTGACGTTGTCGGTCGACTATTCACATCTTATCTCTGCCTTGTGTCTTGAATAACTATATTACATTTGTTCTCTTCTACTTCATTGGAACTTTTTCAGAACATACTGATTTTTGAATGATCATGTTATCTTTTCAGTTATTTTCAGCACTAGGATGTAGATTCTCAGATCTAGAATTTCAGCTCCCCCTCCCACCCCCGAGTACCTTTCAGTATTTTTTTAATATATTGATGACCCTTTTAAGTTGCGTATTTTCATTCAGACTTTTGATTCCCCAAGATTACCGATACACTGGTCCAACATTTGCATAGATTGTCTGTGGATTAATGGAAATAGACACTTCACCCCTATTTCAATTGTTGCTGACCAAGATGTCCTAACCAAGCTTGTCCACTTACCAGTTTCTGGCCCGTAACCTTCCAAACCTTTCCAATCCATAGTCCAACTGCCATTTAAAAGTTGGTACTGGATCAGCTTCAATCACATCCTCTAGCAGCTCATTCCAACACATACCAAACTTGTGAAAATAAAATTATCCTCAAGTTGCTATTAAATCTTTCCCCTCCCTCTAGTTCTTTATTCCTCGACACTGGGAAAAAGACTGAGTGCATTCAGCCCATGTCTCTCTCTATTTTATACATCCCCTGTTGTTAACGCATGAAAAAAGATCCAATTAATTTGTGTGGATTTTCCAAAACAAGCTTCACAGATGAAGCTAAATAGAGCTCTGTGCATCAACACTGTCACTTGGTGAGTGTATAGGGAGGTATGTATTAACCAACTATAATGGCTAAGTTTCTGAATAGTTCTGACATTCAAAAGTATTAAGCACACTTGTGACTTTAAAATGCTAAAATGCTAAAAATATTGATAATTTATAATTAAAAATAGAATTAGTTCAGAAGAAAAATAAGCTAAGATAATCAAGTAGTATAAATTAACAAAGACTTGTCTCCACAGAGGAACAGCCTTAAGGAACAAAGTCCCTTGAACTGATTTTATGAAAAATTGGCCTATATACCTCCTAAATCTGGGCTCTCCAAGTCTAGCACAGAGCACAGTTGAGAAGTGCTGCTGGAAAGTTAAGAATTCTGCATTCATATTTGCAAATGTGGCAACCATGAACTTGATAGTACGTTTGTGGGGAAAAGCCAACATTTCTCCACAAAATCGGAAACCTATGAATGCAACATCAAATACCTGAATCTCCGCCTCTCTCCGACCACATCCTGACTCAGACCCGCTACCACAGCCACGTCTCCTTCCTGGGAACGTGCCTCCGCCGCCATCTGTTACCACAGGGATTCCAGCTACGGTTCCAGGCCTCCCAGTTCAGGCCCAGCGAGGATCCCAGGTACCTCTGTTTCATTGACCATTGCTCCTCCCTCCGCTGCTCCCGCTGGATTCTCTGCGCCACGCTCACTGCCATGCGAAGATACCTAAGGGCCCTGTTCCTCTCTCTGCCACCACTCCGGGCCTCGCTCTCCACTGTCTGCCATGGACCTCTCCTACACTTCATTCTCCCTCAGATTCACACCTCTAACCGCCGTTTCTTCTCCTTCCTCGTGTCCAAGAAGGACAACAAGCTCTCCCGCCTGAAGCCCACGACGACAACCGGCTCCAGCCTGGACCGCGACCACTCGGACCTCGACTTCTCAGGCCTTCGGCAGGCCGGAGACCCATCCGCCTCTGATTCTGACCCCGAGTGGAACCAGCCCCCGGCGAGCCATGGACTCACTCGCCTCCGACTCCGACCTCAGTCCTGAGGCCCTGCAGGCTACAGACTCCATCACCCCCAGCTCCGAATCCAGCTCGGACCGAGATCCCGACACTCTCCAAACCGGAACTGTTCCTACTGCTGCTGGGTCCCACCGCCCACCTTATTCCCCCACTACCCTCTTTCCACCCAGCGACTCCCAAACTTCCTTCTACCCCTCATCGCCCCTCCATTCCTCTGATTCCTCATCCTTCCCTAACCCCGCTCTCCCTGAACATGCCAAACCCCCTCTCCCAACCACTACATTTTTACTATGGATGTCCAATCCTTATACACCTCCATTCCCCATCAAGAAGGCCTCAAAGCCCTCTGCTACTTCCTGGATAATAGACCTCACCAGTTCCCCACCACCACTACCTTCCTCCGGTTGGCGGACTAGTTCTCACACAATAACTTCTCTTTTGGCTCTTCCCACTTTCTTCAGACAAAGGGTGTAGCTATGGGAACTCGCATGGGACCCAGCTATGCCTGCCTCTTCGTTGGTTATGTCTGTGCTCCAAACCTATTCTGGTACTGCTGCCCAACCTTTCCTTCGGTACATTGACGACTACATTGGTGCTGCTTCCTGCACCCATGCTGAGCTCGTCAATTTCATCAACTTTACTTCAAACTTCCATCCAGCCCTCAAATTCACTTCCTCTATCTCAGACCCTTCTCTCCCCTTTCTCGATGTCTCGGTCTCCATCTCTGGAGACAGACTGTCCGCTGACATCTTCTACAAGCCCACTGACTCTCATAACTACCTCGACTATACCTCTTCCCACCCAGCCACATGCAAAAATGCCATTCCCTATTCCCAGTTCCTCCGTCTCCACCACATCTGCTCCGAGGATGAGGCTTTCCGTTCCAGGACATCTTAAATGTCCTCTTTCTTTAAGGATCGTGGTTTCCCTTCTACCATCATCAATGATGCCCTCACCCGCATCTCCTCCATTTCCCGCACTTCGACCCCTCACCCCATCCTCCCGCAACCACAACAGGGACAGAGTTCCCCTTATCCTCATCTACCACCCCACCAGTCTCCGGATCCAGCACATTATCCTCCGCAACTTCTGCCACCTTCAACAGGACCCCACCACTAAGCACATCCTTCCCTCTCCACCCTCTCCGCTTTCCGCAGGGATCGGTCCCTCCGCGACTCCCTTATCCGCAAGTCCATCCCCATTGATCTCCAACCCGGCACTTATCCCTGTAAGCCTAAGTGCTACACCTGTCCCTAGACTTCATCTCTTGCAACCACTCAGGCCACAGTTCTTCCAGGTGAGACAACACTTCACTTGTGAATCTGTTGGGGTCATCTATCGCATCCGGTGCTCCCGGTACAGCCTCCTCTACATCTGTGAAACCCGACGCAGATTGGGGGACCGCTTCATCGAGCACCTCCACTCCGTCTGTCACAACAGACAGGATCTCCCGGTAGCCACCCACTTCAACTCTGCTTCCCATTCCCATTCAGATATGTCCATACATGGCCTCCTCTACTGCCTGGCCTCCTCTACTGCCACGATGAGGCTAAACTCAGGTTGGAGGAGCAACACCTCATATACCGTCTAGGTAGTCTCCAGCCCCTTGGTACGAACACAGAATTCTCCAACTTCCGGTAATTCCCTCCCCCTCCCCTCCTCTACCCCTATTTCACGCTGCCCCTCCCCCAGCTCCCTCATGGTTCCACCTCCTCCTTCTACCACCCATTGTTTTCTGGGCTATGACGTCATTGCTTCCCCTCCCCCACCCCTTTGTCTTTCAAATTACTGGTCTTTCAACTGAAGCTACAAGTATTCTTCAAATCCTTCCCCATCTTTCATTCTTCAGTCCTGACAAAGGGTTCCGGCCCAAAACGTCGACTCATCGTTTCTAACTTGATGCTGCCCGACCTGCTGAGTTCGTCCAGTTTACTGAAAGTGTTACCTAAATTTGTCCTTGTTTCCCAATTATTATGACCACCTCTGGAGGTTTCTGAGGTTTCTAGGAAAGTCAAACATATTTCCAGTTCTTACTTTCATTTGGGCTAACTGCTGCTGCTGTTGCTGTTGCTGTAAACGTCTCAGTGCTTCCTGCTGCTGTTGTCTCTGTCTCAGGGCTTCTTGTTTCTGAAGTTCTTTATGACGCTCCAGATCTTTTCTTTTCTGCTCCTCTTCTTCCAATCTGAGTCTATTCTCCTCCTCCAATTTTAGCCGATTATCTTCTTCAGCACGTCGCTGAGCCTCTTCCTCTTCTACCAACCACCGTGCTGTCTCTTCATCTTTACGTCTACGTTCTTCTTCCTTTCGTTGTAAAAGCCAGAATGCAGAAGCTTAAATTTTTTCTGCTATTATACAACATCAGCACATAGAACATTTAGCAATGCTTTCCTGCCAATGGTCACATTGCCTTTACTAAATTCATAACTAAAATGTAATTAAAACAAATTAATAGATGTTGATATTTTAAACTAAAATAAATAAGAAAACTGCAATGTGCAGTTCAAATTACTCATAATTTGTTTTCGAAATCAGTGAAAGAGAACGTATTTGATGAAAACACTACCTAATTTTAGGCTTACTTCAAAATTATGAATACTTTGCAGTCATTGATTACATCAAAATCAATAATTCTTTCCCAAATTATTCTAAATACCTATATTTTCATTTTATTAACAAAACATAGTGGTGCTAGAAAGTCTGTGAACACTGTAGAGTAAATAAACAACAGAATAGTTTAAAAAGAAGAAAATTTCTATTTTGGAATGGGTGAGTAGAAGTCCTGACCTTAATGCTATAGAAATGTTGTGGGAAGTCCTGAAGCAAGCAGTTCATGCAAGGAAGCCCACCGATACTCCAGAGTTGAAGCAGCTTTGTAATGAGGAATGGCCTAAAATTCCTCCAAGCCGATGTGCACGACTGATCAAGAGTTATTGGAAATGTTTGGTTGAAGATATTGGTATACAAGAAGGTCACACCAGTAATTGAAAGCAAAGGTTCGCATATTTTTTTCCAACAAGTACATGCAATATTGGATCATTTTTCTCAATAAATCAATGAAGTATGTTTTTTGTGTTATTTATTTAATTACGTTCTCTTTATCTAATTTTATGATTTGTATGAAGGCCTGATCACATTTTAGGTCATATTTATGCAGAAAAAAGAGAAAATTCTACAGGGTTCACAAACTTTCTAGCACTACTATATGTGACTGCATTTAAAATGATTATGAAAAAACATGAAATAACCTCATTAGAAAATTGAACTACAAAAAGATTCCTATAAATTGTTTACAAGAAAATAAAGCACGAGAATGTTTTAAAATGCAGCAACTTCCTTTCCCTTCCCACATTTGTACAAGTACTTGTTTTCGAAGCAATTCTTCCTTTTGGCGCCTCTCTTCCTCTTCTCTTTGCCTTTCTTCATGCCTTCGATGGGCTTCTTCCTGTTGTCGCTCTTCTTCTTCCCTTTGCCGACGCAGTGCTGCTTCGTGTTCTCTTTGACGTCGAAGTGCTTCTTCCTAAGACCAAGCAAAGGGATAAAATTATTTTGATACTGTTTCAAAGTAACAAGGCATTTCAAATTCTCCATCTATTGCATAGTATAACATAATGCTTTTCAAATTCTCCATCTTCCAGTAAGATGGCAGAGCGCTCAAACATAGCGGCCTCGCCGGGACCAACCAAAGCTTTTTTAAGCGTCTGTTTTAGGATCACAGGACAATGCTAGACATTAAGAACTTCAAGTACTGCAGGTCTACCCCATCAGTGAGGTATGCATTGGCAGAAGAGCTGGACTTGATGTGGACTGTGTTGCTGCCTGCGAAAGAAAGGCTTCAAGGAGTTGGTGTGAGAAGGTGGTGTGCAGTCTTAACAGCGAGTGATAATCTTGAACATATTTCTTGTGATTGCAAGACCCTGTTGGACACAGGTAATGTAAGATTCTCCAAGTCCTGTTCATTGGGCTTCATGCCGCGTGCTTGCCTGTGCATCAATCCAGGAAAGAAGACGTGTGGTGCGGCGTCGATGCTGGATTGGTACTAGCCCCTCCCATCAATACTGACCTCCAGTATTTGCTCGGTGAAAAACAAGCTAGCTTGCTTGTGTGCATGCAGGCTTAGTTTATCTACAGACTGCTGAGAACTGCTTGTTTTTGCCAACACCAACAATTTACAAGACGCATCCATCATCCATCAGGGACTTGGGCTATTTTGTGACTGTACATTTACCGTTATTGTGTATGTGCTATACATGCCTTGCACTGTGTACGACTATTGGTACTGCCTTTTGCAATTTAGTCTTGGAGGAACACTGTTTCTGAGGCGGTATTTATATATGGTTGAATGATAATTAAATTTAAACTTGAACCATTGTATGTTTTACCACTGAGTTCAAATTTTATTTAGAGATATAGCAGAGAACAGGTCCTTCCAGCCGCTCCACCCAGCAACCCACCAATGTAACCACAGCCTAATCACAGGACAACTTACAATGACTAATTAACCCAAGTGGTACTTCTCTGGACGGTGGGAGGAAACTAGAGCACCCATAAGAAACTCATGTGCACACGGGAAAGAACGTACAAATTTGCTTACAAAGAACACTGGAGTTGAACTCTAAACACTGATACCCTGAGCTGTAATAGTGTCACACTTACCACTGTGTTACCATGTCGCCCATAATGGGGAAAAATTGTATTCTTTGCCATCTCTGATGAAAATTTGTAATTAAGACAGGTAGTTGTGCACCCTGCATTCCACAACTTGGGGAACAGCTACATGGAGGTATTTACACACAGATGGAACACCAGACAGGAAACAACAGACACAAAATGCTGGAGGAACTCAGAAGGCCAGGCAGCATCTGTGGAAAAGATGCACTGGAGAAAGGTCTCAGCCCGAAATGTTGACTGTACTCTTTTCCATAGATGCTGCCTGGCCCTCTGAGTTCCTCTAGCATTTTGTGTGTGTTGCTTGGATTTCCAGCATCTGCAGATTTTCTCTTGTTTGTGACCAGATAGGATGTTATGCTTTGCAATATGTAACAAATAAATGGAGTACTCTTCAAACGTTCTGCTACTTTAACTCACAGCAATGTAGCTCAGCTGTTTTTAATTCATTCTTGGGAAGTGAGTATCATTTTGCATTTCTAAATGCCCTCAAGAAAGTGGTAGGTAAGCCACATAGAACTGTTGCAATCCACGTTGTGAAAATAAACCCATGACGCTCCTAAGTGGGAGATTTAGGATTTTGAACTAATGACAAAGGAGGAATGGCAATATACTTACAAGTCAGGACAGAAAGGAAACTGTAAGCAGTGATGCTCTTATACAATTACTCCCCTTGTCATTTAGGCAGCAGAGGCTCGAGGTTTAAGAACTGCTATCAAAGGAACTTTGGTAAAGAAATTATAACGCAGACTTGTTAAATTCAGAAGGACATCAGCCTTACTACTGGATTTCCTAGCCACCTTTCTGAGTAGTGAATGGAGAATGCATGTTTCAGACAACAAATTAATATCAGATATTTAATATTCATTATACCACGACAAATAATAATGAAATATGAGGTTTGTTATTTGCAATCTGATTTGTACAATTGAGTTAAAGCTGTTCAATATTACTTTCAGAAACACAATTTAAAAGTTTGAACAAACACAAAAGCGCTTTTGGAATTATTTGCTGATAGAATACACAGACAAGCTGAAACCTATTTTTATGTGCTTCTCAATCCTAAAACAAAAAAAAACGCTAACTAGAATGCCGTGCAAATAAGTTCACTTTGCAACATCTATGATTATTTTACTGCATCAATTGTTGAGCTAGTGTAACTTGAGCAAGAGATTTCATTCTTAAATGTACCTGTTTCTTCCTCATAAGCTTCTCTTCCTCCCTTCGTTTCTTTTCCTCTTCTTGCCTCCGCAGTACCTCTTCTTGACGACGACGCATTTCTTCTTGTTTTCTTTCTTCTTCTTCCCTTTTTGCCCTAATTTCTGTTTCTCTCCTTTCTTGTTCAAGCTAAACATGAAATATCAAGAGTGTCAACAAATTGTAATATCAATCAGGAGAAATTCTTAAAAACCTTGAGTAAGCTGCATGTATGTTTTGTATCAAATGCAGATACCTAACATCATACTGCTTTACCATCAAATAGCAATTTCTAGCTCATTTTTCCTGCACATAAAAATAAATATAAATGAATAAAAATCTATACTTTTCATCAGCCTAAGATCACAGCAGCATCGGAACATAACTGCCATTTTCAAGGTAAGAAAATACCTGCATCCACACAAGGGTTTTATTTCACCTGCATGCGTGTGCGCGTGCATACACGCACAGTATTTACCTTGATTATCAACAGTTTGGAATTTTAAGGAAAACATAGTTTCCCTTAATTGCCACCATGTGCAGTTTATGCCATATCTGTGGTTTTCTGAAGTGTCCCAACATTGTAAGTGTTCTCAAAGATCAATGAGAGAGTCCAAATTGCTAAGTTTTTATTGCTGGGACCTGCATCAATATCTCGATCTGGTTAAACTTAAATAATAATTGTTTAAATGTTGATTTTACAGCAGGAAGAGAGCAAGGGGTTAATTTAGATTGCTTTAAAATTATTTGTGTGCTAATATAGCTTCCAGTTTGAGACAGTGCTGGTGAAGCATGGTGATGACTTGAGGGTAGCAAACAAAACAAAAAATTACTGTATTACTCACACCTTTTCTCAGATGCGATCAATAGTCTGTAACTTCCTTTTTGGAGTTGAGTTTTTGAACCGCCTATACAATCTGGCATTTTTACAGTGTGAAATGAAGTCTCAAAGGTGCAGGACGGTTGCAGCATGGCATGTACGGGCCAATTTGAGGTAGTAGGGCCAAGGTCCGAGAATGGGGAAGGAGCCAATGTTTGGCCATTGCTGAAGCAGATTTGGAGGTGATTTGATGCTGTAGAATCAAGGCAAGGCGAGCAGAGGCAAAGCACCTTCATGGTGGCAGGACCCAGGCCCAAGGTTTGATTGATTTAAGCGCCAGGCCAAATTAGAAAGGTCAGGTACAGGCACAGGCAGAATCAAGGTGGCAGGGCCCAGGACTGAGAGCGTATCGACCTGGTTCAGAGACCGAGGAGTGACTTGATGTTTGGATGATTTAAGCGTTGGGCCAGATTGGAAAAGTTAGGGCGTCAGGGCCAGAGGTGAGGGATGGGCCGGTTCAGCTCACTGTTCCACAAGGTTTACTCAGCTCCACGCTGAACTGAGGCTGTGGTCTGCAACTAATGGGCTCCTGTATTGGCTGCAGTGATGACCAGCTTCATGGCTGTGGACTCACTTTCGTGAACTTCAGTTCTGAATACTATTTACTTACTTTTATTGTTTGGACAATTTGCTCATTTCTCTGTACATTGCCTCCAAGGAGACAAATCTCAAGGTTGGATATAGTATACATATTATGATAATAAATGTACTTCGAAATGGGGATAACTTTTCAGATTTTTAAAACAGGAGAAATAAATTCAGTGTTTTAATACCTTCTATATGTCAGAAACTGTGCACACAATAATTTTAAAACTAAGCCAGAAGGTCTGATGAACTGGAATGGGCTGAAACTGAACTGCCTTGCTAGGTTCCTGATGATTAACCTGGCACAAATACACCAAATCAAATGAATGGGAAAAATCAGCTACTCAAAGGAAGGTTTTTACTTTATTTAACTATTTTAATGTCAGCTAATTTTTATTTTCTTTAATATTAACTTTTTTTAATGACATTTTAAACATGGGTTCTGACTGACATTGAATACTTATGAATGTTGTCCTTACCAGCGCAGCTGGCTACTTGCACAGGAAAAAGCCCTATGTTTCCCCAGTTTTTGAGGTGGCCCTTCCAGGGAACACTGCTCTTAGAGATAGAATGGCTCAGGGATTTTATTATTAGACAAGCAAACTGAGTTCTGAATAGCAACTACTCTCAGGAATAGATACATATTGGTTTTACCTTGGCAGCCTTTCCTCTCTCTATCTGCTGAATTTGATCAGAGGAAGCTTGAGTCGAAGAATCAACCGGCAAGTCCCACACACTGCCACAATCCCAACCTGAGAAAATAAATCGCAAGAAAAAATTAACAAGTTCATTAAAACCTAAATATTTGGAACTTAAAATCAGTTACGTTCTTGTATGTCAACAATGCATAAATAGCAAATGTAGCCAAAATGACTAATTCTTAGAAACCTTCAGGGAGGAATTCTGAGCAAAGTAATTCAATAACACATTCCTCGGGAGGAATTCTGTGAACATTGACAAGTGGAAAGTGGGTTTTCTAGAGCTGAATACTAATATACGCTATTTAAAAGGCATAATCATTGGTACACAATTCCCTTCTTCATTCTTAGCAACCAAATTTTCATCATACAATAACAATTTTTATATAAAAAGCATATAAAGTAATGGGTATCACCATGTGTTGTGATAAAGAGATTACATAACAAATGTCATGTATATCATACAAAGCATCAAAAACTACCATTTGAATTTGTGTTACAAAGGAGTGGCATCACAACTAATTACCAATATTTTCAAAAATTGACCATTCCTTTCTCAGCTAACAGAAAAATATTAGCCTACATTTTTTACAATTTCCATATTTTTGAAGTAGTGCATTACTATTGATGCTAAAATCAGGAATCCCTAGAAAATTAGATGCTCTGTCCTTCATTAGGGCAGTAATAAGGCCTCATTGGGCCGGCTGCTGGTGTAGTGCATCAGCACTGTACTTCAAGGCAGATGGCCCTGAGATCAAACCCAGCCAGGTCCCAACCAGGGCAGCAGCAGTATTCTCACAGAATAAAGGCCTGGCAATCTCCGTATCTTGCCATGAAAATCCTATGGACCCTATGGTCACGAACAGTTGGACTCCACTAACAACTGAACAACAAGGCCTCATTGGTTAATCACACTGACAACAAAAAAAAAAGGTAGATTAAAACAGCATGAAGGCAACCACAAAGACAATTTTATACTTTATTCCTTTGCCTTATGACATACAATACACTGATTATGGGAAAATGTGATTTGCGATCCACTGCTTTGCACTAACATTTAAACAAATTATTCTCCAAATTCAACTTCCCTTAATTAATAAAGTATTATCTGTTGACTAGAAGTGCATAATTTCCATCTTTGTTTCACTTTACAAAACTAATAAATTACAAAAACTTGCAAAACACTGCAAGCAAGGTAGTGCAACCGAAGTTAGACATCAAACAAATCATCAGTGATAGAGAAACAAAGGCACCAAACGCTATGGAGTCATTTTCAGGACTGTGTTGAGTAGGTGGGACCCAGTAAATATGTGCAATTCAACTCAAAAAGGTAATCTTTTCAACAAGGTAATTATGAGACAATATGAAATTGCCTGAAAGATGCTCGAGTCAAAAGATACCACGAATCTTCAGGACTGTATGCCCATAAGTAGAAAAGGTCTTTCAGACCTCACATCTGCACCATTAATATGTGTAATAAAATTCCGTAAGATTATGGCAAATCTTTTACCATTGTGCCACTTTCCTGAACTAACCTCATAGCTCTTGAATTCCCTTGCTGTCAGTCTATCAACCACTGCCTAGAATATATTCAGGTGATGTTAAAGAATTCCAAAGATTCTCCAGCCTTTAAAGTGAAACAGAATCATCCTCCAGCAAATTCTGAACATGCAGGATTATTTTGATTCTGTGACCATTGATTCTGGTTACCTCAGCCAGAAGAAGCATTATTCCCTGTATCTGCTCAATCAAGCCCTATTGTATACTTCAATGAGATAACTTATTATTTTAAACTGGGGAGAGTAACGCCTAATCTGTTTAATTTCTCCTTGAAGGACAAACTCCATACCTCAGGAATCAATTTGGCGAACGGTCTCTGCAGCCTTTCTAACCATCCTCAGGCAGAGAGATGAAATCTGAATACAATATTTCAGGTGCAGATTTACCAGCCTTCTATATAATTGCACTGTGATATCATTACCCTTCCATTTAAAATGTTTTGTAATGAACTTAAACGCGGATTATTTGGTGCACTTGCATTAATTGTTTAGTGCATTGTCAAAATGGCTGTTGTTATGCATCTAGTGGGGCAGTGCTTGGTCACTCTCACTTTCAGTTTCCACCGCTGGCTAGCAGTCTTGTGAAAAGGAGAGCTGAATGTGTAAGTCTCTCCCTGCCAGTACATAGCCTCTCCAACAGCAAGCCTCATGTAGTGCCTCCTTGCTGGTGATACATAGAAACTGAACTCCTTTCAGACGCAGGCTGAACTGCAGATGGCGGGGAGGAGTTCTGGACCCTGAACACATAGCACGTGGGCCCTCCGGTGTGTGGACATGCCCAGGACCTTAACTACCCACTACCTTGTGGACAGCATCAGGAGAGTTGAAGGCTATGGGAGTAAACCCAGAGAGCAAATCTGGAGTAGAGCCCTTAAGGCAGCTGGATGTCACTGAACATCCTTCTGGTTGCTCCTGCAGCCGTGCTGGTACTAAACATATTGGATCATAAGCTTTCCTTTGGACTACACCGGTGAGGCTGAGAGGGGGACCTTGATGACCCAGCAGCTCAGGATCTTCATACCATCTGCCCAGGATTGTAAAGAATATCATCACCCATTGTCCTTCAAGACAGACTAATGCCAACCACCACTAACCACTGTAACTCATGTGCAAGGACATCAGAAGTACTTCTGAACACAAACATCTTTCTTTCTTTTTTTAAAACCACACAAGTACTTTTTGCATTTTTTCTATTCACAATGCTTGTGTGTTGGCTGGTTCAGATTTTTCCATATTACATGTTCCTGGCTACTCACTTTGCCAATCCAGCCCACTCTTCACCAGCCAATCTTTGTCACAATTAACACTGCACTTGGATATATCACACTTACCAGTCCATACCATTGACATATTGTTTCCAGCTGGGACCCCATAACTGTTACCTGAGAAACTGCATAAGTTAAAGACCCCCACCTCCCCAGTTGGGAATTGTCCAAATTCATTTGATAAGGTTCTGCATGTTAAATTCATCTAAAGTCATGAGGCGTGGGATCCAGGAAAACTTGACTATGTAGATTCAGGACTAGCTTATCCACAAAAAGCTAAGGGTGGTACTAGATGGAGCATACTCTGCTTGGTGGTCAGTGACCAATGATGTTCCACAGGATCTGTTCTGGTATCCTTTGCCGTTCTGGTTTTTAATAAGTGGCTTGAATGAGGAAGTGGAGGGTGGGTTAATATGTTTGCAGATGACACAAAGGCTGGAGATATTGTGGATAGTGCAGAAAGTTGTTGTAGGTTGGGGGAGATGTAGCAAATGGAGTTCAATCAGGGAAGTGGAAGATTGAACCTGAAGCTGGGGTACAAGGTTAATGACAGGATTCTCCGAAGAGGAATCGTGGGGTTCAAGTCTACAGATCCATCAAAACTGCTATGCAAGTTGATAGGGTGGTTAAGAAGGCATAAGGTGTGATGCCCTTCATCTGTCAGGGGACAGAGTTCAAGAGCTGTGAGGTAATGTTGCTGCTCCAAAAAACTTTGCTAGATCACATTTAGAGTATTGAGTTCAGTTCTGGTCACCTCATAATAGAAAGGACAGCTAAGATTTAGTGAGGGTGCAGAAAAGATTTACCAGGAAGCTGCCTGGACTTGAGGGGATGTCTTATGAGAAAAGGTTGAGTTAGATAGGAACTTTTCTTTTTGGAGTGATGAAGGATGAGAGGCAACTTGATAATGCTACAGAGTGGAGAGCCAGTACCTTTATCCCCATACCAACAGAAAACATCTGTTTAAGGTCAGTGGAGAAATGGAAGAGAGTTCAATCCAGAAAAGTTTTAAGTGATACACTTTGGAAGATCAAACTTAAAGGTAGAATACAAGGTTCATGGCAGGAATATTAGCAGTGTGGAGTCCAGGTGCACAGATCCTTCAAAGCTGCCACAAAAGCTGATAGGATGGCTGAGAAAATGTATGGCATTTTGGACTTCATGAGTAGGGACAATGAGTTCAAGAACCTTGATTGAAATTAAAGAAGATCGGTAGCTTGTGTTGGATGCTCGTGCTTAGGGGGGTTTGCCAAGCTTGGAGGTTTACATCAGTCGAGGTGACATCATCAGGTGTTGTTTGTGCCAAGTGCTCACGTTTATATTGGCCGACACACTGTTTTGATTGGTTGGCTGTCGCGTTAGCTCCTAGTCTCCACTGGGTCCTGGCCAACCAGATAGCTAAGTATCTCCATTGGCCCATATCCCTGGTTATCAGTCATTGTGAGCATTGGCTCCTCGGGTGTCTGAGGATCACCCAAGCCCGATCCTACAGATGCATAGGTTTGTAAATTGTGCTCAGTTCAATATGCTTGTTCTTCCACTAAGAACCAAGTTTCTAAGAATTCTCTTGATTTTGATAACTCAAGAACCTTGCGTAAATGCTGCAACTCTATAAAACTCTGGTTAGACCACACTTAAGAGTATTGTGCTCAATTCTGGTTGCTTCCTTATAGGAAGGATGAGCAAGCTTTAGAGAAAATGCAGAGAATATTTACTAGGACGTTGCCTAGATTGGAAAAACTGTCTTATGAGGAAAGGCTGTTGAACTAGGGCTTTGTTCTTTGGAATGACAGAGGATGATAGGTAACTTGATACAGGTGTACAAGATTATGAGAGGCATATATAGAGTAGACAGTCTGCATCAACTTCTCAGTGGCCATACCAGATGACAGCTGCTTAAGGTAAGTGGAATAAAATTTAGGGGAGATGTCAGAGGTAGTTTTTTTTTTAAAATATATAAGAGTGGTGGGTACACATTGCCAAGGGCTGGTGGAAGAGCCTGATATAATAGGGGTAATTTAAGAGACTTAGACAGGCACATAAATATAAGAAAAATGGAGGATTACGGGCTGTGTAAGAAAGGCTAGACTGATAGTAAAGTTTATATTGGTCAGCACTACAGCCGTAGGGCCCATACAGTGTTGTACTTTTGTACATTCTGAACCTATTTTCAATCCACTCCTGCACATTATCTCCAATGTCACATGCTTCTGTTTAATAATCTTTAATTATCAAAGGCCTTTGGAAATCCAAACACACATCCAACAGTTACTTTTCATCTATTTTGTTCTATGCAATCTCAAAAAAAGTAACAAATTTGTCAAATAAAATACAACTTTTTTTAAAAATATACAAATCCTAGCTCATGTCGCCTCATATTACTATTTTTGTTACAGACTCCAAACATTGGAGGAACTCAGCAGGTCAGGTAACATCAATGGAGGAAAATAAACCATCGAAATTTTGGGCCATGACCGTTCAAGACTGGAAAAGGAGGCAAAGGCCAAAGTAATGTGGGGGGGGGGGGGGGGGAGGGAGGGAGAGGGAGAGAAAGAGTACCAGCTAGCAGAGGGCCACCAGAATGGGGACAAAACAAAACAAAGGAGTGGATGTGGAAGAAAATAGAGGGGTGTAGTTACTGGAAGCTAGAGAAACCCATGTTCACCTCTATCCCTTTCCTCCACCTTTTTACTTTGGCTTCTGCCTTCTCTTTTCCAGTCCTGAAGAAAGGTCTTAGCCCAAAATGTCAATTGTCATTTCATTCCACAGATGTTGTCTGAGTTCCTCCAGCATTTTCAGTATGTTGTTCAAGATTTCCAGAACCTGCAGAATCTCTTATGTCCCTGATTTTTGTGCTCTGTTACCACTTCCTTAATAATAGATTCTGACATTTTTATTAACTTCTGATTCCAGCTAAAATATCTGTGGTACTTAGCCCATACAAATTAATATGAGAGGGAAAGCAAAGATTTAAGAATAAACACCATTTTTACTTCTTCTTGGCCCTTAGCTCACCGGAAGATAGGCCACTGATGACCTACCATCTCCATCGTCCTCTGTACTGAGCCAGTTTCTCGAGGGTGGACCAGGAGTGTCCCCATCGTTTAATTTCAGCCTCAACATCTCTCTTCCATGTGTTCTTTGGATGTCCAATCTTTCCACTTTCCCGGGGGAATCAATTTTAATGCCCGCCTGGTGATGACGCTGGTTGAATTCCTCAAGGTGTGGCCAATCCACCTCCAATTTCATTTGTGTATTTTTTTCTCTATGGATTCCTGGTTGGTGTTTTCTTACAGTGTCTGGTTGGTTACTTTGTCAGTCCATCTGATGATTAGGATCCTTCTGAAGCACTGATGAAAGCCTGCAGTTTTTGCAGTTTGACCTTTTTTTATTACGTGGAACTAATCTTTCAGTAACTAGAAAACTTTAGTTAAGGACAAATATTCAAACAATTCAAAGGGAGTGCAAAACCAATATCTTCTTGTAGACATTTTACGAAATGAAACGGCACACTACAATTAGAACTTTTACCAAGGCACTCACTTGTAGAATAACAAAGAGTCATGATCCTCTGATAAAACTCAGCAGAATACATCCTGACCCAGAAGAAAGACTATATGCATTAGGACATTTAAATCTTTACATCTATACAGGATGGACGATGAAGAGCTGCCAGAAGTCAAAGCTTAAATCGTTGCATTAAGGTACAAAAATTAGAGCCACGAAGATGGAGTCACCTAGAGCAACAACATACTGACTCGAGGTATTTTCAATTATGGAAAAGAAAAATTAATGAAGTTAGCCCAGGCTGGATCAGAAGATTTCCATGGGATTACGAAGAGCAACATTTTTAAAGGTTGCCATCATAAATTCTAATCCAGTATGAAATAAATAACCTAAATACAACCCCAAAAGAAACTGAATGGTTGGAGACATCAAAATTCCATAGCTTGTGCTAAATATTCACACTGACTTTGTTCAAATTAATTCAAAGTTTGACCCAAACTTTTGATCAAATTTACCAAATGCAACACTAACATTATGAGAATGGTGCATCACCAATTTCAAAGGTTTATTATCACTGACATATTTCATGAAATTTTTTTGAGGTAGCAGCATAGTGCATGATAAAAACAGGTTACAAAAATTTTAAAAAATAGCGCATAAGGCAAATAACAAGGTATTGTTCATGGACTGCTTACAAATCTGAAGGCAGATGGGAAGAAACTGCTCTTGAACTGTTGTGTGCGAGTATTCAGACTCCTGTATCACTTCCTTGATGGTAGCAATGAGAAGAGAGTATGTTCTGAACTGGGAGAGTCCATAGTGATGGACATTGCTTTCTTGAGGCACTGCTTCTTGAAGACATCCTCTATGATGAGCAGGGTTGTGTCAATGCTGGAACTAGCTAAAACTAAACCCTCAGCAGCCTCTTGTAATCCTATGTATTGGGGGGACTTCATAACAGACTGTGATGTAATCAGTGTATGGTACGCGTACAGAAACTTGTAAAGTTGTTTAGAGACGTACCAAATCTCAAACTCCTAATGAAGTAGATCCATAGCATGCCTTCTTAATGAATGACCCCAGGGATGGCAGATGCTATCAGGATTTGCATAGGCATTGTGTTATTTTCCCTTTCAAAGCTTGCATAAAGGCTGCTGAACTCATGAAGCAGTGAAGCATCAATGCCATTTATGCTGTTAGGCTTCTCCCTATACGTAGTAATGGCATGCAGGTCTGCGACAGATGTCGTGCATCCTATTTGTGAATGTTCACTATTGAGCTCACTTCGAATACTGTAGCATTCTCTGGAAAGGGCTATCTTGGAGCACCTTATTAAGAGAATTAAATTCCAGACAGAGTAAAATAAACACCTAGCTCTTCTGTTTTAATGACTGTCACCAGAGGTTACAAAAGGTTGAAGACACTGAGATGTGAATTTTAAAATGTCAAATGAGGGTGTAGAGAAGAGACTGGGGAAGGAAAAGAGACTAGAATAGGATATAAACAACATTGCTTTGGATGAGCAGACCAAAGGTACAGAATTTTACTTGGGGATGGGAGAGAAACCAGAGATCCATGACCCAGTCCTCATAAGAGGATCAGAGGTAGAGAGGGTTAGCAACTTTAAATTCCTAGGTATTACTATTTCAGAGCACCTTTCCTGGACCCAGCATGGAAGTTCAATTACCAAGAAAGCATGGCAGTATCTCTACTTCCTCAGGAGTTTACTGAGATTTGGCATGACATCTAAAACTTTGACACCTCTATAGACATGTAGTGGAGAATATACTGACTGGCTACATCACAGCCTGGTATGGAAACACCAATTCCTTTGAGGGGAAAATTCGACAAAAGTAGTCAATAAGGCGCAGTACATCACGAGTAAAGCTCTCTCAACCATTGAGCACATATACATGAAACACTGTTGTAGGAAAGCAGCATCCATCATCCAAGATCCCCACCACTCAGGTCATGCTTGCTTCTCGCTGCTACCATCAGGTTGAAGGTACAGAAGCCTCAGGATTTGCACCACCAGGTTACTACCCCTTAACCATCAGGCTCTTGAATAAAAGGGGATAAATGCACTCAACTTCATTATTCCCACAACTAATGACATTACTTACAAGGACTCTATCTCATTAGCTCATGTTCTTGTTATTTATTGCTATTTATTAGCATGTTTGCATTTGTAGTTTGTCGTCTCCTGCATTCTGGTTGATCTTCCATTGATCCTCTTACAGTTAACTGTTCTATAAATTTGCTGAGTATGCCACAAGAAAATTAACCTCAGGGTTCTATATGGTGACGTTTATGTACTTCGATAATAAAATTTACTTTGAACTTGGAGTGCATTAGAATGTCTACATGACATCTGTAGAAATGGGAGAGCTTACCTTACAAATAAATTCAAAATAAGATACTTTCCAATGTCAGTAACTCAGATGAGTGTTTCCCACCCTTATTTAATCGAATGTCCCCCTTAAACACTTCATACTTGCTAATATCCCCAAAAACACCTTCGTACTTGCCAACGCCCCTCTTGGGCACAATATACATTCCAGCCCCTCCATAGTGTAAAAACATGTCTACCACATGCCAACATGAAAATTGATTCTGCCTTAAATTTTTATTTGCCTTTAAACCTAGCATACACCGTACCTGTGTGCTGTACAGTAGCTTCGACATCAATGTGATCCTTGAGCTTGATGGTTTTTAGCAAGAGTTGAAATATCTAGTTCAAATTGTGACAGCAAAAGCCTTGCGTCCCCACATGTAACAACATCCAAGCGGTTTCTGTTTTTTTGTGAGTATGTGGTTCACTGTACTGAAGCCTCTTTCAACAAGGTAGAAGGATGGAAATACATTGAAGAGCAGTTTGGTTCTTCTCCAAAGACCAGGAATCTCCGTAACACATGTGACGAGAATACACATAGATGTTAGCTGTCCTGTGAGATCAGCAGTTGGTCTGCCACCTGTCCTCAGGGGAAGGAGAGATAAGGAACAATGGAGCAGCGTCTGGAGATGTGTAATGAAGGGACGGGGGAGAGAGAGAGAGCTGTCTGGAGCGGCTCCCCCTTTGAACCCTGAACTGTTTGAAGTGATGGACAGGCGATACCCCAGCAGGGGGATAAAAAGAGACAGGTTCGCTAAGGCAGGACACACACGACACCCGAGGTAACAAGACCCTGGAAGCGGTGCGCCTCTCACGAGTCGGTGGGAAGTACCGCACCTTGAACGCACAGGGTGGAAAGGTACGATCAGCGGGAACCCGGTGTGTGTCCACCCTCGTTTGGGTGCCGGGTTCACTGCAGAGGATCGACCGCATCTGGAGGAGGGGTCACAGTCAGTGACCTCAGGTGACATCAGAAAGGACCCGCCCGGAAAGCTGCTTGTGAGAAATATCGCCGGTCTGTGAGTGGAAGCCATTTCTGAATGATCAGTCGTTCTCGATCTCTCTCTCTCTCCCCCCACGTTGTCCATCGCCATGGCAACGATTACTGCGAGCTGAACTACTAAATTGGACTGAACTTTGTGTCACTTTGAAATTGGTCATTTATCCCTAGACAACGATAGAGCTTGATTGATGCTGTTATCTTAATTCTGTGCACGTGTGTTTATCATTGCTGAACTGTTGCATTTATTATCCTTTCGACTACTGTGTTGCTTGTTTCTTTAATAAAACTTTCTTAGTTCTAGTAATCCAGACTCCAACTGAGTGATCCATTTCTGCTGGTTTGGCAACCCAGTTACGGGGTACGTAACACACAGTGTAGCCACATACCACAAAAGCCAACATTTTCGAAGACCATTTTTGCTTCTTGCTCATTCTGTATTTTGGTAATTTCTTCCTACAAGCTCTCTTCCTGTTCTTCCACCTTACAAAGAAATGGGTTAATTTCCCAGTTCAGAATTTCCAGACCATTCAAATCCTTGAAAATCCTTCAGTGACTAAAGGTGTAAGCAGTACTCTTGTAAATCATTGTCTGTGAAAGAAAGTGCCATACTTTCCATGCAGGGAAATGGTGGGGACATACTTCTCCCAATGTTTTGCTTATACATTTCCAATTTTCGATAAAACTGGACACTGCACTTTTTGCCTGGATTAAATTGAAATTATCACCCTGCAGTTTCATATTTAGAATCACACATAAAATGTTGGAGGAACTCAGCAGGCCAGGCAGCATCTATGGAAGAAAGTATAGTCGATATTTCGGGCCGAGACCCTTCAGAGGAATGTTTATTTTGTCATACAGATTGGCTAAGTATGACACATCTCCAGGTCGAGGTTTAATCTTGTTTCCTAAGCTTTTGTTGACTTTAAGCAAAAATTCAATCAGTGTCAAAAAGATCAAAGAAACATTAAGCAGCAGCCTTTTGACAGCCAAAACACTTCAGTGTGAAATAGCAAGCGTTCAAATTCTTCATGTTGGCATAACTGGCAAAATACTCTGCTATTTAATGGATGAGCTTTAATTTTGTTGATAGCAGATATTTCATGCTTGAAAAAAGTCGCTGGCTGAGGTTTTTGGCTGTGAAATGTTGACGATGAATTACATAATGGACTACAAACAGATTTGGAATTACTTTTATCGTAAATGTCACTAAACCAGCATGGCGACCTGTCATATATAGTGTTCCATCTGTTGCATAAGAAATCAGGTTCCTATCAGAATACTTCCATCCTTAATATACATTCTCAGCTTGTCGTATGTAGATTAATCCTCCATTGATATTTGTTTTTAACTTTTTACAAAACAATCTCTTCATAAACTTTTCCATTTTTGATAAACCATACATTTGCCATTAGCAATGTCAAGACGTTGTCTCGCACAGATGACTCATCCACTTGTATCCCAAATTCAGTCTTGTGTAGCTCTGTGCATAGTTGATAACTCAACGTTTTCACTCATTTTGTCAGTACAATGAGCTACAAAGTTATTACTCAGAGGAATTGATTTTAAAATACTGGCATCCATTTTGAGAACAGTAGTGAGCACTTCTGATACAGCATTGTTAAACTTTCACCAATTGTATGAGATTTTCCATATTTTGCTATCATTTTGGAAATGTTAACAGAAGCAATGAGAACCATCAAAGTCATTTTTAGCTTTCTTGGCAAATGACTCGTGTGTGCAACACATTTCCAATGCTTCTTTCATCTTCTGGAACTGAGAAATACCCTAAGTTGCCTATTGAGGGTCTATTTTACAGAAGTCTTCCTGCAATCTTGATATTTTCACAGTTTCATTAGGCAGTACAAATAAAACATATGGGGTGTTGCTATCCGACAGAAGTGGAATGAAACCACACTCCAAATATGCAACATTGCATTGGCGCACTTTCTGTTTCTTAGCAGATTAGAATTCAAGGCTTCACTGCCTTCAGACTCGAGAGATCGCGCCGTACGTATTTATCCATCATTAATGTGGCTAAGTTAAAATAAAAAATTAATAACTGGAAATGCCTATCAGATATTGACGATGGCAGCGAGTTAACAGTCGGTCAGGTCTTGTGCCTCAAGATAGGGTGCCATTTACTCTCCCCCCCCCCAAAGAATCTTAAATCCCCCCCGATGACCTCTATTTCCCCTAATGTCACCTTGGGACACGTAACCGCCCCTTTTGAGGGGGGGGTACCGCCTCTGTTGGGAATCTCTAACTTAGATCAAAATCTTAGGTTATATTTATGATAGTTAAGCATTCTAAAAACAAAAGTGAAAAATACTTAAATGTATATTTGACAGCTGTGAATTTCACGCCATCATCTTCTCTCTTTTACTGTATATTTCTATAGCTTTCAACAGTCCTCCAAGAGTGAACTATTTTACAGAATATTCCCAGAGTTTCAGAATCAATTTGGTGTTAGCAGTCGGAGTTAGGGTTGATGAATACAATTCCCAATGATTCTTTCAATCAGTAAATTAGTATACTGCATGATAATATTTACCTGAGGCCTGAGGTGATGGTGTTTGCAATTCCCATATTGAGTTACTGTCAGGTACAGTCATTGATCTTGTTACAGGGGGCATCAGATTTTGCTCTGAAGATCTGAATGCAGATGAAACAATCATTTTCCTACTTTTGGAAAGCATTTATTTTTATCTTTGAATATTAAAAACTTAAGACAACTTTGAGACTAGATAATATAAATAGGTCATATAAGTAAAAACATACTGTGATAATTGGAATCTCTATCCATGGTTTAGTGATTTAACAGACAGAAGAAATACCGATGGTTGCCCAGAATTTTATTTTGTAAAACTGATGAACTTAATTAAATACAGATAAAGAGCAGGCAAGTATGCAATTTCTCACTCTTTATTCGCAATTGTTCTAATGACTAAGTATATTTGTTTTAGAATGAACAAAACATTCCTTAAGCCATTAAATCAGAAAACCCTGCATGAAGAACAGTGCTCCAATATAATTTTGCTAATAAATGGGCATCTTATTCATAGTATGGGGTAATTTTTTCAATTTTTCAATTGATTTTTGATACCAGAAATCAATTTCTAACACAACTTGGTTTTTCTGGAGATTAGAAACTTTAGCTATCAGTTAAGAATAATGATTGAATTTAATCACACGTGAATCTGGCTGTTTACCATTTTATCTGCTTCCCAATTTGTCCATGCTGTTCAGTGATATAGACACTAAGTTTATTCACCGCTCCCATTTTTGAAACTGCCAACCACCTCCTTTTGGAACCACCAATCTTTTACCAGTTACAAGACAGTCCCCAAGTAACCATTTATCAAAGGAAAAGGCTATTTATCTTCTGAGGCAGTGTTCAAACTTGTTTATAGTTGGGCCATCAGGACCAGGAATTCCACTCTGCAGCCCAAATAGTTGTAGCAAATTTTCACTACCAATGCCTTAACTTTCAAGGAGAGAGAATTTTCTCCAATTTTCAATTATTTTTCCCTCATAATGTGCCTTGCTATCGAGTTAATTGATTTTAAGTTAAAATAACAACCAAAAGTGGACTATTTGAGTGGACAAGAAACTACTGTTTGGTCCTTAAAACTCTTAGCTATCAGAGTCAAAAATATGCCCAAATTACCTTTTACTAATCATAACTTTGCTGAGAAATATGCTAATACAATAACACCACTTTTCAATTAATGCACTAGAATATCATTATTCTTATTAAAGAAAATAAATAAATTGCTACCTTAATTTTAAGGCTTGAAATTGTTCCAGAATGACAGCCAATTGTTGTTGCTGTTGCTGCTGCTGTTGTTGCTGTTGTGATGTTATAGCTCCCACAGCTGCCTTCTGATGGTGTGCTATTGCTTGTGCATACTGTTGCCTTAAACAAATTGGTTTCAGACAGTATCGATTTAAACATGTATAACAATTTTAAAATATCTGCACGTCAGTAATATCATATTAATACTGAAATTGAATTTATAGGCCATTTCATATTTCTGAAACATGCGTGACCTCGAGAAACATAAAATGTTTTCCTTATTTTTAATATCATGGATTAGATTCCAGTAATGTTTTATTTGCATCCATATCTACGATAAATAATCTAACCATTGTAGGAAATATTACACTTGCTTACCATATTACCCTCCCCCCATCTGAGGATAGGTTGAACTAGGGATTTTTTCTTTCGAGTGAAAGAAGGTGAGAGGCGACTTGATAGAGGTGTACAAGATGGTAAGAGGCACAGATAGAGTGGATGGTCTAGACTTTTTTCCGAGGGTGGAAATGACTAATTCAAGGGGACATAACTTTAGGTTATGGAGGACACGGCCTGGAGGACTAGCATGCCTTCAGGGTGCCGGTTTTTCATGGCTCTGGAGATGGGCAGATTCGAGGCCAATGCCGTCGCCTGATGTGTTGTGGGAGTACACGGAAGATCGAAAGTAGAGAGCTGGCTGCTGGCTGTGAGCCCAAAGACCCCAGTCATTGCCTTGCTGCTGCTTGTGCATGGGAGGGGGGAGCTGGGTTGGGGGGGCGGCTTTGGGGTTCTAACATTTGACTATTATTCATTCTTTGGGGCACTCTTCTGTTTGTGGATGTTTGCTAAAAAAAAGAACTTCAGGATGTACAAACGTATATTGTGTATATTTCTCTGACGTTAAATGTACCTATTGAAGTAAGGGGGTGCGGGATTTAAGGGGTAGATGAAATGTACTATGCTGTACATTTCTACATTACAACATAAAAGGTAGAACAGTACAGCACAGGAATACATCCATTCGCCCACAAAGTTTACCAAACCAAATAAATTAGTTATCAAAAGGCCAAATTAACTAATCCCTTTTGCCTATCCAAACGCCTCTTAAAAGTCCTCTACCACCTCCCCAGGAAGCAAATTCCAGGCAGCCACAACTGTGAAAAAGAAAGCCTCACTCATCTCCTTTGAAATTACCCCCCTCACCTTGAATGCATGACCTCTGTATTAGACATCTCATTTCAAGGAAAAAGATGCTGTCTGTCTACTCTATCTATGGCCTCCGACAGATCTTGCCTCAACCTCCACAGCTCCAGAGAAAACAACCCAAGTTTGCTCAAACTCTTGCAGCATATGCCCTCTAATCCAGGCAACATCCCTGGCAAACCTCTTCCACACCCTCTCAGAGTCTCAACATCTTTCCTATAATGGAGTGACCAGAACTACATGCAATATTCCAGATGTGGCCTAACTAGAGTTTTATAAACTCTGACTTCAACTTCACAGAGTCTTGTCATCTTCAGAAGTTTTCTGATGACTCTGCCATAGTTGGATGCATCAGCAAGGGAGATGAGGCTGAGTACAGGGCTACGGTAGGAAACTTTGTCACATGGTGTGAGCAGAATTATCTGCAGTTTAATGTGAAAAAGACTAAGGAGCTGGTGGTAGACCTGAGGAGAGCTACGGTACCGGTGACCCCTGTTTCCATCCAGGGGGTCAGTGTGGACATGGTGCAGGATTACAAATACCTGGGGATACGAATTGACAATAAACTGGACTGGTCAAAGAACACTGAGGCTGTCTACAAGAAGGCTCAGAGCTGTCTCTATTTCCTGAGGAGACTGAGGTCCTTTAACATCTGCCGGACGATGCTGAGGATGTTCTACGAGTCTGTGGTGGCCAGTGCTATCATGTTTGCTGTTGTGTGCTGGGGCAGCAGGCTGAGGGTAGCAGACACCAACAGAATCAACAAACTCATTCATAAGGCCAGTGATGCTGTGGGGATGGAACTGGACTCTCTCACGGTGGTGTCTGAAAAGAGGATGCTGTCCAAGTTGCATGCCATCTTGGACAATGTCTCCCATCCACTACATAATGGGCTGGTTGGGCACAGGAGTACATTCAGCCAGAGACTCATTCCACCGAGATGCAACACAGAGCGTCATAGGAAGTCATTCCTGCCCGTGGCCATCAAACTTTACAACTCCTCCCTTGGAGGGTCAAACACCCTGAGCCAATCGGCTGGTCCTGGACTTATTTCCTGGTACAATGTACATATTACTATTTAGTTATTTATGGTTTTATTACTATTTATTTATGGTGCAACTGAAATGAAAACCAATTTCCCCCCGGATCAATAAAGTATGACTATGACTAAAGCTGCAACACAACTTCCTACTTTTGATTCCAACACCTCATCTAATAAAGGAAAGCACGCTTATGTTTTCTTAACCACCCTATCAACCTGTTTAGCCACTTTGAGGGAGCTATGAACTTTGACTCCAGGATCTCTCTGGTCATCAACACTGTTAAAGGTCTCACCCTTAAGTGCCTCTTTAAATTTGATCTACCAAGGTGCAACACTTCACATTTGTCCAGGTTAAACTCCGTTTGGCATTTCTCTGCCCATGTCAGCAACTGATCTAAATCCCACTGTATTCTTTGTTAGTCATCTATGCTATCCACACCACCACCAATCTTCGTACATATCATCTGCAAACTTACTAATGACCTATCTACATTTTCATTCAGGTCATTTACATACATCTCAAACAGGGGATGTCCCACTGCAGGTCCCTGCAGACCACCACTAATCACACATCTCCAGCTAGAATATGTCCCTTCAATCTGTATGAATCCAAAAGGCCAATTCAACATGGATTCCATGCATCTTAATCTTCTGGAGGAGCCTCCCATGAGGAACCTTGTCAAATGTCTTACTAAATCAATGTAGACTAAATCCACAGCTCTACCTTCATCAATAACCCTTGTCACTTCATCAAAAAAAAATTCAATCAAGTCATTAAGGCATGACTTGCTCTGCACAAAGGCATGCTGGTTCTTCTTGATTAGGCTGCAGTTTTCCAAACACTCATAAATCCTATCCTTAACAATTCTCTCCAGTAACTTCCCTACCATTAATGTGAGACTCACCCACTGGTCTATAGTTTCCATGATTATCCCTGGTTCTATGTTTTCTTCTCAACCTGCAGTTCCATAATCTCAGGAATCTGGGTAGTGAACCTTCACAGTACTCCCTTTATGATAAGGATCTTCCTTCTTAGGCAAAGAAGAAAAAATTGTACACTATATTCTAAGTGTGATCTCACTAAGGCCCCATGTAAGGGCATCTTTGCACTTGTAATCAAATGGTCTTGCTGTGCAGGAAAACATTCTATTTGCCTTCTTAACTACCAAAGAGTTTTCTGTTTTGCCTACCAAAGACGCTAATTTCATATTTATACAGTTTATATTGCATCTGCCATATTTACGCAGATTTGCTCAATTGTATTCAAATTGCTTTCCGGCCTCTTTTGAATCTAACAATTCATAATTATCTTTTTAGAGCTGACAGATAATTTCCAAATATTACATTTTTCCTCATTCAAATCATTAATACATAATGCAAGGAATTGAGGCCCAAGAACTAATCCCACTAAGATAACCACGTTATACCATAGTTTTCTGCCTGTCATCCTGCTCTACTATTCAATATTATAGCATAACTTCTAACTCCACACTATTTTCTTATCCCCATATTAATTGTATCCTCTTACTTGGAAATCTCTGTTTTAGTCTCACAGCACTCCAAGATACAGAGTTTCAAACTTTCACTAAGCTTTGTATAAAGAAATTTACATAGAACATTACAGCACAGTAATTCCAACCTTGGGGGAAAAGGCATGAGCTGAATACGCTTTCTCATAACCTTATAAACTTTTCCCCGGTCTCCCTTCAAGGTTTATCACTCTAGATAAAACAGCTGACATACATTCATCTCTTTTTATAGCACTTGCCCTACAACTTAGGCAGCATCCTGGTAAACTTCTGCACCATCTCCAAAGATTCCACACACTTCATGTAACAAGGTGACTAAAAGTGAATGCAACCAATTCAAGATGCAACCTAAACAAGAGATTTTAAAAGCTGCAGCATAACTTGCTGACTCTTGAATTCAATACCTCAATATATAGGTAAGTTTTCTTTACAGACCATCTACCTGTGCAGCACGTTCAGGAAGCTAAGGACTTGCAAGCCAAGATTCTATTGTACCTCAATCCCATAGCTTCCTGAAAATGGCTGACTCTAGCACAATAACATGCTCAACACTGATCTGACCATCTTTCATGCCCTTCTCTGTGGTATTTACCGGTCATAGACTATTTATTTAGGACCTCATCCACATCCTCCATCTCAAAGCACATGTTCTCTCCTTTACTACTGAATAGAATGCTTTGGGTTTCCTTTTAATTCTACTTGCAAAGGACTTTCCATGGCTCCCCCAGCTCCCCTGAGTTCTTTTCTAGCTTTACTATTTTCCTGCTTGATTTTAGCTTCTTAATCCTTACATGTGTTTTCTTTTTCTTCTTGACTATATTCATTATGTCACTCCCAAGCCAAGGTTCCCTTACCTTACTGGAATATACCAGCCCTGTACTCTTTTACAGTTGGTCTTTAAACACCTTCCACACATCAGATGTGGAGTTGTCCAAAATCAACTGCTCATACAAATCTCTCTAGTTCCTACCTAATAAGTTTGTAATTTGCTCTGCTATAAATTTAATATTCTCCCACAAGGTCCATACATCCATATTCATAGCTATCTTAAAACTTAAGGGAGTTGTGATCATTGTATCCTAAATGTTCTCCCACTGAAAAATCCAGACTTATTTCCAATGTTCTCTAGTTGACTATCAATTTAAGAAACCTTCTTGGATGAAGCTAACAAATTCTGCTCATCTAAACCTACTGAACTAAGGAGATTTATACTGGGGAAGTTGAAGATATCTATGACAACACCACTGTTGATTTTGCAACTAATCTGGCAAGCAGACTTTGAACCCAATCTATGGTTCTCACTGCCTTTTATCTTCTGGATTATCAAAGTCCTTAGACAATGTTCACTGCCCTAGCAATTTTAATCATCTTTATCACCTACTCAGAAAATTCAGTCAAGTTTGAAAGTGATGAACTCCCTGGCACAAAGCCATGCTGAGTAGCTGTAAGAAGGCCATGGATTTCCAAATGTGAGTAAATCCTATCCCTATCAATAATTTCAATCTCTAATAATTTATTACACTGTTCAGACTCATCATAACTCATACTACATGTCAACAACTTGAAAATGTGACATTTGGTGCACTGTGACATTGTTACATAAACTATATAGTTTGGACCCAAACACCAATCATTGAGTACTTCATGAGTAACAGCCAATCAAGCAGCAAATCATCCGTTTACTTCTAATCAGTTTTCCATCTGTTGACCAACTACCAATCCACATCACTATATTACCCCAAATTCCACATGCTCTAATCTCATCTTTCCCAAGTTAACAATACTTTTATAATACCTTTATGTAAAGCATCACTATTTTTAATATATGCATGTCAGAATCAAGCAGTTTATCAGTGCATATGTCTTTGAAATGATTTATTCTGAGAACTACCTGGTCATAAGCTGAGCTTGGAGAAACTGCTGATACTGTATCTGCTGCATCTGGTACAAATTTAAAGCTGCCAGCTCCTGTTGCCTCTTCAGTCTTTCCTGATCCAAATCACCCTGAAAATTAGATAAAGTGTGAATAAAAACAAGTAAGCATACAAGAGCAATAAAGTTAGCTGAAATACCAACTTAAAATCTGAATTGGGAAATTGTTACTAAACAGAAAGTAACGGTATATTACTCATGCTCTAAGCATAAATCATTCCTCCATTTGGGAAAAGATAAATTATATGCCAGACTATCCCATTTCAAACACACACACACCCTAACTCTTGCAATACCCAAACAATTATCACACACACTCAATCCACTTCTTTCACAAGCAACAATGAATGATGGATATTTGTAGTCTCCAAATGTATCTGCTCTGGTGCTTGCAAAACTAAATCAATTCACATTAACATAAATTAACAAATATTACCTCCATTTTTTTTCGTCAGCAATTCAAGTGACATATTAAGCATGAGTTCTTAAGATTTAGACAGCCACATTTAGACTTATTATCCATACAACCCTGAAGAAATCCTGGGAAAAGCCACAGACAGTTTACACAGCATAACTTCATGCAAAGTGTATTGAAGCATAATTAATTCCAGGGTTTACATCTCAGTCATACAATTTTTCAGGTCTTCAAGTCCCATCAACAACCTTGTAAATTTTCTCTGCACTCTATACTCCAAATTAAGCCTAACATCTTCGAGAACTCCAAAAATAACATCCCAACTCCTGTACTCAATACTTTGATTTATAAAGGACAATGTGCAAATGCTCACTTTATCACCCCATCTACCTATGATGCTACTTTCAAGGAATTATGGATCTGTTGTACCACTCACCAAGTGCAACACCTCACATTTGTCTGCTTTAAATTCCACCTGCCATTTCTCCAGATGGTCCAGATTCCACTGCAAAGCTTTGACAGTCTTCCTCGCTATCCACTGCAAATTTGCTGATGCAGCCTACTACATGATCATCCAGATTGTTGATACAGATGACAAAGGACTCAGCACCATTTCCTTGGCACTCCAGAAGTCACAGGTCTCCAGTTAGAGAGACACTAAATGGCTTCTCCTGTGAGCCAATGTCTAATCCAAATTACTATCTCATCCTGAATACCGTGCGGCTGAACCTTCTTGACCAACCTCCCATGTGAGACCTTGTCAATGGCCTTGCAAAAATCTATGTAGACCAGGGGTTCCCAAGCTGAGGTCCATGGACCCCTTGCTTCATGGTATTGGGTCCACAGCATAAAAAAGGTTGGGAACCACTGATGAAGACAATATCCACTGCATTTGCTTTCATCAAATTTCCTGGTAACTTCCTCTGAAAACTCTAAGATTGGTGATATATAACCTACCACACACAAAAACATATAGACTATCCCCAATCAGTCCCTGTCTATCTAAATACTTATATATCCAGTCCCTTAGAGTACTTTCAAATAACTTATCCACTACTGATGTCAGGCTCACCGGCCAATAACTTCCCCAATTTATTCTTACTCATAGACATCCGTTAGCCTCGTGAGACCATGGATTTGTGCCTTGGAAGGTTTCCAGGATGTAGGCCTGGGCAAGGTTGTATGGAAGACCAGCAGTCGCCCATGTTGCAAGTCTCCCCCCTCCACGCCACCGATGTTGTCCAAGGGAAGGACACTAAGGCCAATACAGCTTGGCACCGTTGTCATCACAGAGCAATGTGTGGTTAAGTGCCTTGCTCAAGGACACAACATGCAGCCTCAGCTGAGGCTCGAACTAGCGACCTTCAGATCACTAAACCAATGCTTTAACCACTTGGTCATGCGCCAATATTTATTCTTATAGTCTTTCTTAAACAATGTTAGCTATCCTCCAACCCTCCAGCACCTCATCTCATTGAAAAAAATCCAACTCTCCAGGTTCCACCGGCTCTTTTGGTCCCCTATCTCAACTAGCTTCTCGTGATCTGCTCCTGCATTTACCTGCGCCATACAGAGGGCAGGCTTGCCTACACCCTGTGGCTAGTGAGGTGTATAAATAGTGAGCATATTGACCTCATCAGCAGACAATAGATATTATGTTCATGTGCAGAGGCACTGGGAAACAGTGTGCCTCATTTACAATAAAAACCCAGCTCTTCAAATCAATGTTACAATTTGCCTAATGATCTACCTACTAGCTGCAATGATATCAACCAGTTTCCATATATTACAGGGGTCTTTAAAAATACTTTATGCCCAAAGATCCCCGCCGCCCCCCCCCCCCCCCCAATCTCTTCACCATTACTTATGCCTGCTACATCATTGGCATTATGAGCAGCAATGAAGGTCCATCATCTCAGGGCTTCCTTCATTGTGTCAGTAGTTTCCTCTCAGTTTTCACTGTGCAAGTCCCAGGTGAAGGCACAGGAACACCATCGCACTGAGATGCAGAAGGATTCTTCATTTATTTTACCAGTCAGGCTTCTCAGCCCTGAGCTGAACCTCCAAACCTGGAGGAATGGCAGACCACTCTTAGTCTGTCCTCTACCCTTTGACCTTTTTTTAGCATGGTCAACCCTACCACGAGCCAAAGCATAAAGCCCTGACTCCAGCCAACATAGCTCCCCGAATCATTGAGGCACGCAAGCCTCCAAACCATGTCAAGGTTGTGGTCCTCTAGGAGGAAGAGGGCCACCTTTACCATTAAGGGGAACAAAATTATACATATGAATATGGGAAATAAACCTGACCCATGAATATCTGAACTGTGAAGAGAGATGCACAAAAATGCAAGAACATAAGAAATAGGAGCAGGAGTAGGCCATTAAGGCCCATTGAACCTGCTCCGCCATTCAATAAGATCATGGCTGATTTGTCCATAAACTCAGCTCCATCTACCTGCCTTTTCCCCATAACCCTTAATTCCCTTACTATGTAAAAACTTATCTGTTTCTTAAATATATTTAGTGAAGAAGCCTCAACTGCTTCCCTGGACAGAGAATTCCAGATTCACCACTCTCTGGGACAAACAGTTTCTCCTCATCTCCGTCCTAAATCTTCTCCTCTGAATCTTGAGGCTATGTCCCCTAGTTCTAGTCTCACCTACCAATGGAAACAACTTTCCTACTTCTATCTTATCTATCCCTTACAAAATTTTCTATGTTTGTGGACGGGGTCTTTCTTTTTGTTAGAGTTAAAATGGCGACTTTGTTATGTTAATCTGGGGAATGCGGCTTTGTTGTGTTAATCGCTGAAGAGAGTTTGCGCTAGCAGTTTGTTTTACTTTAAAGTGAGATAGCAGCGCTCTATTAGCCAATGGGTGGTTATGAATCGTTTTGTTTTCGGATACCATGCTGTATGATATGACTGTGGATTGAGTTTTGGGCGGGGAGTCGGAGGAGAGACGGGGGGGTCGGTGGAGAGGATGGTGGAGAGACGGGGAGGACGATGGAGAGACAGGGAGGACAGGGTTTTTGGGGGGGAGTCGGTGGAGAGACGGGGAGGGGAGACGGGGAGGACGGAGGAGAGACAGGGAGGACGGGGTTTTTGGGAGGGAATCGGAGGAGAGACGGGAGTTGGAGGAGAGACGAGGAGGACGGTGGAGAGACGGGGAGTCGGGGGGGGGGTCGGAGGAGAGACGGGGAGGACGGCGGACGTGCGGAAAGGCTCCGGTCGATCACTCCGGGTGGTCCCGAGCCGTAAGTTGACAGGATTCGGGTGGTCGTCCGGATTCAATTGAGCTCCAACAGTAGCGCGCGAAAAACATGGACTTTGATAACTGTTGGCACCTTTTTTTTCCATTACTTTCCTCTCTGTATCAAATTCATATTAATGTCATAGAATTAGTAAAATCTATAAAGTGTACTTGTTAAAATTTACTAGGTGTGTTGGCTGATGATTGATGTTTGGGATTGATTTGGGCGGCGACTGACCCTGAGGGGAGTGTTGAGGCGGGTGCCGGGCGGGATTTCCCCGAGACAGACACAAGCCAATATAACGGAATGTTACAAGTGGGGGCTACCGTTCTGGATTTGGACTTTCGGTAAAGTTGTACTAGTGGTCGCGTAAAGTGGTGTGAAGATGGATCGAGATAAGATTGTAAGTTGGTGTGAATGGGAAGAGGTACCGGTGAATCATGCGTGTGTGGTAAGCGGGGTCAATTATCGCATTCCGGCAGAGGTACTGGTGCGAGGGTTGAGTTTGATTAAAGGTATCGGGCAGGTAGAACTTATAGCTAGAAGGGGTGGGAAAGAACTGGAGGCCAGCTGGATGTTGGTGTGGATGAGTGCCGACGTCATGACGTTGAAACTACCAGCGACAGTCCACGTCCAGGGGGAGGCAGGGCCGTGGGGTCTCCACACCCTCCCCAAGGACGAAAGTGAGGAGGTGCCAGAGGAGGAGCTAGATGAGGCCCCAGGGGAGGTGCCAGTAGCAAGGGGTGGAGGTGTGGAGTGGGCAGGTTTGGCCAGGCCCGGCCCCCATGGGCGGGATGAGACTGCCGAGTTAATGGCTGCCATTACCTCCCTGGCGAGAAGGGTTGAGGGGAACCGCCCGAAGCTGAGAATTTTCTCGGGAGCCAAGCCCACTCCGGAAGGGGAAGATGACTATGAGACCTGGGTTGAAGATACATCCCAGTTGTTAGAGGTGTGGCCAGTTTCGGATGAGGAAAAGAGACAGCGATCGGTGGAAAGCTTAAGGGGCGGGGCAGCCTGTGTGGTCCGCGATCTGAGAGCGACACGCCCCTCGGCTTCCCTGTCAGAGTGTTTGGACGCCTTGGAGGCTTTGGAGGAAGTGCTTGGACTGTCAGGAGATCCCTGGAAACATTTAGCGGAGTTTCAACGGATGGGGCAGAGAAGAGGGGAAAGGCTCTCAGAATATGTTTTCCGGCTGGAAGGAAAGCTTACGGGGTTGCTGCGACGAGGGGTAGTGAGGGAGGATGAAGTGGCGAAGTTAAGGATGAGTCAGAAATGTAGCGGTTCCTGGGAGGATGACAGGGTGGCTTGGAGTGTACGGCAGTCATTTAAGTGGAGCCCCCCTCCATCATTTGGACAGCTGATTAGAGAGGTATGGGCCGAGAAGAGTGCTTCGGGCCGAGCAGGGGGCTTGGACCCCCAGGGACTGTCTTCAGCGGTTCAGGAGGTGGTAGCCGGGGTGAGATCAGAGAAATCTAAGGGTCCCCCGGGGGGGGGGGGGGGGGGCGTATCGGGAGGAGAGAGGCGGCGGGTAGCGATGCTATAACTGTGGGAGAGAGGGGCATTTCCGGCGGGAATGTGAGTGGCAGGGGGTGTGCTACCGCTGTGGGGAAGCTGGCCACTTGCGGAGGGATTGAGAGAGACGAGATGCGCCAAGGGGGGAGGGCCCCCGGGCCACCAAGAAGGGAGAGGTGTCGGGAAACTTAGGAGAGGCTCAGTGAGGGGACATACTGGAGTCTCGGGAGGAACACATTCCCAGAAAACAGCTATGGAACCCCAGAAAGAACAAGCCCAAATTCCTGATGGACTGGTGGGACCCCGTTCCAGCGTGTCCCTATGGATAGAGGGAATCTTTGCGAAAGCCATCCTTGACACCAGGTCGCAGGTTACCTTACTGTACCAATCGTTCTACAACAAATATCTGAAGCATTTGCCAGTAACTCCGTTTAATGCATTGGAGATTTGGGGCATAAGTGATGGTGATTACCCATACGATGGGTATTTGTCAGTGACATTGGAATTTTCGGAGGGAGATGTGGGAGTGTCGGAAGCCTTTGAGACGCTGGTGTTGGTCTGTCCGGACCCGGTGGAAACTGGTGGTGCTGCCCTGCTGGTGGGGACTAACTCTCCTCTGGTGCAACGGCTCTTGGAAGCCTGTAAGGGGGGGGGGGGGGGAGAACTTTCTGGAGACCCTCTCGGTACAGCCCCTGTTCCGAGCGATGTACGAAGGAGTGAGTGACCCCCAGGGGCTGGATCCTGAGTGCAAACGAGAGACGGTGTGGTGCACTCAGGCGAGGCCTAAGGTGATACGGCTAGGGGAGGCTGCATTAGTGATGGGGACCCCCAGATTCCCCGGAGTACCGGCGGGCGAGGCCCTGCTAGTAGACGCCCCCGACGACCTGGAAAGGGAGTCCCGGTTCCCGGCTGGGGCGCTGGTGAGACCTGAATTGCAGAGGCCCTCAGCTGTACAGGCACGGCGGATGGGGGTCATGGTAAGGAACATAACAGAGCGGGAGATCACCTTTAAGCGCGGGATGCCCCTCGCGCACTTGTTCCCGGTGACGGTGATGTCCAGCGCCCCCATGAAGCCCACTGGAGGAAAACTATTGGGAAACGGGGGGCGGCTGACCGAGGAGGCCTTTAATTTTGAAAACTCCCTTGTACCGCCGGAGTATAAGAGCAGGTTGGTGGAGAAGATTCTGAAGTTAGGGGATGTCTTTTCTCAGGGCGAGTTTGATGTAGGATGTTCTAAGAGCACTCGGCACACTATTCGGGTGACAAATGACACCCCGTTTAGAGAGAGGTCGCGGCGGTTGGCCCCAGCATATGTGGAAGATGTGTAGCAGTTGAAAGATGCAGGGATTATTGCGGAGTCCCGAAGCCCCAATGCGTCCCCCATAGTGGTGGCAAGGAAGAAAAATGGGAAGGTACGCATGTGTGTGGACTACAGGACCCTGAACCACCGCACTGTTCCCGACCAATATACGGTCCTGAGGGTGGAAGTTGCCTTGGCCTGTTTGAGTGGGGCGCAGTGGTTCAGTGTATTGGATTTGCGGAGTGGGTATTACCAGATTCCGATGAGTGAGACTGATAAAGAGAAGACCGCCTTTATCTGCCCCCTGGGGTTTTTCCAGTTCGAACGAATGCCCCAAGGCATCTCGGGGGCCCCAGCCACCTTCCAGCAGCTCATGGAGCGGACAGTGGGGAACATGAACCTGCTGGAGGTATTAGTGTACCTGAACGACCTGAAAGTGTTTGGATCTACGTTGGAGGAACATGAGGAGTGGCTGCTGAAGGTGCTGAGTCAGCTGAAGGAGGAAGGGTTAAAACTTTCTCTGGATAAATGTCAGTTCTGCAAGACGTCGGTCAGTTACGTCGGGCACATAATCTCGCGAAATGGAGTGGCCACTGATCCGGGTAAGATAGCCGCAGTAACCACCTGGCCGAGACCTCAGAAGGTGAGCGCCTTACGCTCGTTTTTGGGGTTTTGTGGATATTACCGGCGATTCGTGAAAGGATATGCGAAAATGAGTCATCCATTGAACCAGCTGCTGTGTGGTTATCCACCTGTGGGGAGGAAAAGAAAGGGAGACCGAGGGCCGGAGGTAGGAGGATACTTGAACCCGGGGAAGCCTTTTGGATTGAGGTGGGATGCTCAATGTGAGGAGGCGCTCCAATCTCTGAAAAGGGCGCTGACACAGGCCCCAGTGTTGGCGTTTGCTGATCCCCGGAAGCCGTATGTTCTACACACTGATGCCAGTCACGAGGGTCTGGGGGCTGTTCTGTACCAGGAACAGGGCAACGGATTGAGGCCGGTAGCGTTTGTCAGTCAGAGCTTGTCGTCATCTGACAGAAACTATCCCACTCACAAGCTGGAGTTCTTGGCGTTGAAATGGGCAGTGGTGGACAAGTTGAGTGACTACCTATATGGGGCCCAGTTTGAGGTGAGAACTGACAACAACCCTCTCACTCATATCCTGAGCTCGGCAAAGCTGGACGCGACTGGGCACCGGTGGTTAGCAGCCTTGTCTGCCTATGAGTTCAGCCTGAAGTACCGCCCGGGGAGTCGGAACATCGATGCAGATGCCCTGTCTCGTCGGGCACGGCTGAGGAGTGGAAGAGTGTCCCTGCCCAGGGAGTAAAGGCCATGTGTCAAGTTGGGAGCGACGGGGAAGTAGGAGCACTGATGGGAACTGATCGGGCAGTAGATCAACTGGGGGCTGACGATGACGCGCTACTCACTGTTTACTGTAATGTGACTGCTCTGAGGAACAGGCAGCTGCCGGAGTTGAGTCCCCAGGAAGTGGAGGTGGCTCAGCGTGATGACCCAAGCATTGGCACTATCTGGTACGCGGTTAGCCAGGGTGATATGGGGCAGGTGGAGAAGGCGAAGCATGCCTCCGTTCCCCTACTACTGAAGGACTGGCCTCGGTTGAAGCTGAAGAACCACGTCCTGTACCGGGTCACGTCGCCTCCGGACCACCCCTGGCGCTGGCAGCTGGTCATGCCTGAGAAGTGCTCCAGGCTCTACATGATGATTCCGGGCACTTAGGGGTAGAGAAGACCTACGGATTAGTCAAGGACCGGTTTTACTGGCCCCGGATGAGGGGGGAGGTGGAAGAATACTGTAAGACCTGCAGCTGTTACGTCAGGAGGAAGACCTTGACTGCGCAGGCGGCTCCTCTGTCCCACTTGCAGAGTGCGGGACCCCTGGACCTGGTATGTATGGATTTCCTGTCTATTGAGCCAGACACCAGCAACACCGCGAATGTCTTGGTCCTCACGGATCACTACACTAGATATGCGCAGGCTTTTCCCACGAAGGACCAGAAAGCGACTACAGTGGCGAAGGTGTTATGGGAGAAGTATTTTGTTCATTATGGCCTCCCCTGGAGGATCCACAGTGATCAGGGACGGGACTTCAAGAGCAGGCTTACTGGGTATGCTTGGGGTTGAAAAGTCCAGAACCATCCCGTATCACCTGCAGCGTGATCCTCAGCCCGAGAGGTTTAACCGGACCCTACTGGACATGCTCGACACTTTGGAGATTGGACAGAAGAGTAAGTGGAGTCAGCACATTGCCCATTTGGTTCATTGTTACAATTGTACTCGCAATGATGCTACGGGGTACTCGCCCTACTAACTGATGTTCGGACAGGAAGCGAGGTTGCCCATTGATCTGTGTTTTGGGACTGAGGCGGGGGAAATACCTTCGAAGCCATGTCTGAAGTAGGTGTCCGATATGAGGAGAGAGTTGAAAAGGGCGTACGAGTTGGCTGAGGCGGCAGCCACCAAGCAGAACCAGCGGAATAAGAAGAGGTATGATCAGAAAGTAAAGTTCGTCCAGCTATTGCCGGGAGATCGAGTCCTTATCTGGAATTTAGGACTACCTGGTAAGCACAAGTTGGCGGACCGTTGGGCAGCCACCCGCTATGTGGTGGAGAGTCAGATGCCGAATCTCCCTGCTTACCAGGTGAGACCCGAGGACGGGAAGGGGCCTGTCAAGGTACTCCATCGGAACCACCTGTTGCCTCTGGGTCGAGAGGTGAAGATGGACCCAGAGCCCGAATGGGAGTTTACGCCTAGTACGAGGACTCTGCGAGGGCGCGGGGCGAAGGAAGAGCTCACTGCGAAGAAGACAGGGCCGGCCCCCACCTCGAGAAGGGATACGTCATCGGAAGATGATGATTCCGACATGTGGTACCTGCTTCCGTTCGCTGATTCCCCGGTGCCGGGAGAAGAGACTCCTGGCCCTTCCATCACTGAGTCAGGGGAACCGAGGGAGGGTGTTGCAATTGGGGGAGGAAAGGGTGGAGCCAGAACCCGAGCCAGAGGGCTCACAGGGGCAGAGGGGTCCCGGTGAGGGGGAAGGTCCGACAGATAGACCCGGGGGGGGGGGGGTCACCTGGGGTGTCTGAACAGGGAGAGTCCGCAGAGGAAGTCCAGAGGCCTCAGAGGAGTAGGTATCGCCCGGAAAGACTAACTTATATAGCGCCGGGAGAACAGGGTGTGATCTCTACTGCCCTGGAAAGTTATGTCACTGCGTTATGCACCTGGTTGGGTTTTGTGTTTTACAAGGAGCACTGGTGAACTATGTTAACGTCATGAGGGCATAACTTTTTGTGGTGGGGGGAAAGTGTACGGAGTCTTTCTTTTTGTTAGAGTTAAAATGGCGACTTCGTTATGTTAATCTGGGGGAATGCGGCTTTGTTGTGTTAAACACTGAAGAGAGTTTGCGCTAGCAGTTTGTTTTACTTTAAAGTAGATAGCAGCGTCCTATTAGCCAATGGGTGGTTATGTATCGTTTTGTTTTCGGATACCATGCTGTATGATATCACTGTAGCTGGAGTTTTGGGCGGGGAGTCAGAGGAGAGACGAGGAGGACGGGGTTTTTGGCGGGGAGTCGGAGGGGAGACGGGGAGTCGGAGGAGAGATGGGGAGGACGGTGGACGGGGTTTTGGTAGGGAGTCAGAGGAGAGACAGGGAGGACGGTGGAGAGACGGGGAGGACGGTGGAGAGACGGTGGAGAGACAGGGAGGATGGCGGAAAGGCTCCGGTCAATCACTCCGGGTGGTCCCGAGCAGTGAGTCAACAGGATTCGGGTGGTTGTCCGGATTCGATTGAGCTCCAACGGTAGCGCGCGAAGAACTTGGACTTTTTTTTTCATTACTTTCCTCTTTGTATCAAATTCATATTAATGTCATAGAATTAGTAATATCTATAAAGTGTACTTGTTAAAATTTACTAGGTGTGCTGGCTGATGATTGATGTTTGGGATTGATTCGGGTGGCAACTGACCCTGAGGGGAGTGTTGAGGCGGGTGCCGGGCGGGATTTCCCCTAGACATACACGAGCCAATATAAAGGAACGTTACATTTCTATAAGATTCCCTCTTATTCTTCTGAACTCCAGAGAGCATAGTTCCAGGCCACTCAATCTCTCCTCACAGGTTAACCCTTCATCCCTGGAATCAACCTGGTGAACCTCCTCTGCACTGCCTCCAAAGCCAGTATATCCTTACTCAAGTATGGAGCCCAGAACTGCACACAGTACTCCAGGTGCGGCCTCACCAGTACCCTATATAGTTGCAGGATGATCTCCCTGCTCTTGAATTCAATCCCTCTAGCAATGAAGGCCAACATTCCATTTTGCCTTCTTAATAACCTGTTGTACCTGCAAGCCAACATTTTGCGATTCATGCACAAGCACTCCCAAGTTCCTCTGCACAACAGCATGGTGCAATCTTTCACCATTTAAATAATAACCTGCTCTCCTATTATTCCTTCCAAAGTGGATGATCTCGCATTTACCAACGTTGTATTCTATCTGCCAGACTTTGGCCCACTCACTTAACCTATCTATATCCCTCTGCAGACTCTCCACATCCCCTGTACAATTTGCTTTTCCACTCAGTTTAGTGTCATCAGCAAATTTTGCTATGCTGCACTCAGTCCCCTCTTCCAAATCATCAATGTAAATGGTAAACAGCTGCGGGCCCAGCACTGACACCTGCGGTACCCCACTCATCACATAAAATGGAGAAACTGGAACATAATCAGGTGTAAATAGATATAAATTATTAAGTACAGCAAACAAGACATTTAGTGGAATAATCATTTGGTACCTGCAGATAAATGGCTTCAATATTCTCCATACTTTCTGGACCTACAATTCTTGTGTCTTGAGATTGACCCCAACGTTCTATCAATGTATTTTTTATGTGTTGATGTTCAGCAGAGAATTCATAATGAATAAACTGAAAGTTATTTTTTGTAAGAATTACCACCTTCAGAGTTTTTGATTATAATACCAAAGGGGAACCTATCAGTACTGAACTAGTATTGTTTCCCATTGGTTCAATATTACAGGATTTAGTGTGGTTACAAAAAACAAATTTGTATTCAAACAGAATGCTCCAATGAGCTATAATTTTAGTATTTTAGTGTTGATTCATATTCATTGGTAAAGCTTTCTAGTGCTTTGAAATTAGAAGAGATATATTTCGAAAGTAAGCTAAAAGATTCAATTGTGCGTGGTAGGTAGCTAGCTACAATGAATAAAACATAACATTAACAGGCTTTCTACTTATATAAATAAAGAGCCCACACACATTTTCTGAGGCATGATCACAGTCATTAAACTAAATCATTATAGTTATTTTCTTTGTTTCAATCACATTTCCAATCCCTCTGTTATGATTAATCATATTTCAATTCACATCCAGTTTTACATTAAAAATATTAACACAATTTGATGCCAGATTGAGGAAACAAGTGCATAAGAGAAGGATAGTCTACAATAAGTCACTGAAGATTATTGTTCAACTCCCAGGTCACTTCATCATGATTGCCAGCTTGTTCCATGTCAACCACCTTCTAAGACAGATCCAAGCCCATCTAATCTTCCCAACCTGTAGTCAGACCACAAACATCATCTCTCCTACCTGCCGCAAGGCAAGGAAGTGAAGGCCAGTGATGTGCTATTTAAACTGCACATAAGGTGATTGCTTTCAGTTAGTGCCATATAATCTGCATGGTCAGGGAGAAAGGGAGTAGGGAATAGAAACCATAAGGGGAGACTTTTAATAAGAAATTAAACGATTTACACTTGGATGTCTAATCTTTTAAAGATCTCAAGCAATGAGATGCATCACACAACAGCTTTTAATGGGTAGGCTGATAAGATATGATCAAGCTTGGCCATAGAAACAGCATTCCAAATACAGCACTGCAGCATGAGGGCTTCACCTTCTACCACATGGACCGATCAGTGACAGCAGGTAAAAGCAGAGGTAGTAGGTTTGCTTCATGATTAACTGATCATGGTGCACAGACACAGTAGTTCTGCTCAGTCCTGCTCTCGCGAATTTAAACATCTGGCAGTCAAGTGTTGCTCATTCTGTGTGCCAAGGTGGATTTCCACTGTCATCCTGGTTGCAGTGTACATCCCATCCCCGGCCAATGTCAAGCTGGCACTGAAGGAGCTGAAGAGCAATGATCAGCAGTCACAAGACAGTGCACCCTGATGTCTTCCCAATCACTGCGGGAGATTTCAACCAGGCCAGCTCGAAGAAGTGTCTGACCTACCACCACCAACATGTCACCAGTGGAACCAAAGGAGCCACAGACTAGGTTGCAACACCATAAAGTACATGTCATCCCACATCTGCATTTTGGCAGCCAATCATCTGGCTGTACTTCTACTCCTGATATGTAGATAGGGACCAAGGATCGCAACACCAGTGGTGAAGATTGCAAAAGTATGGTCAAGGGAGGAGGAGTGCTTACAGGACTGCTTTGAATCAGTGGACTCCACCATTTTCTGGGACTCCTGTTCAGATCTAAATATGCCACAGATATTACTGACTTCCTCAAGAAGTACGTGGAAGAGTGCATAACATGAGAACATACCAGGCATAGCCAAACCAGAAGTCATGGATGAACCAAGAGATTCAGTCTGCTGAGGCCAAGTTCTGTGGTGTTCAATACAGTACTGGTGAAACAGAACTCCACAAGAAATCCAGGTATGACCTATAGAAGGCCATCTTAAGAGTGAAAAATCAATTCTGAATAGTCAATGATGGAATCGGATCCATGTCAGCCATGGCAATTTTGCAGACCATTTCTCCCTACAAGGTGAATCCTAACATAAATGGCTGTGACACAACACTCTCCAATGAACTGAACATCTTTTATACACACTTTGAAAGAGAGAATAAAACTAGACCTGCACAAATCCTTGTAACATCTGGCAACCTTGTCATATTTGTCTCAGAGGCTGATGTCAGAGTATCTTTCAAGTGGGTGAACCATCATAAGGCAAGGCGTCGGACCCCAATGGTGTCCCTGGCAAGGCAATGAAAACCTGTGCCAACCAACTAGCTAGAATATGATAAGACATCTTCAATCTCTTACCACTATAGTCTGAAGATCCCACCTGCTTCAAAGGGGCATCAATACCGGTGCCCAAGAGTAGGGTGGGCTGTCTCAACATTTATTACCCAGTATCACTCACAACTACTACGATGAAGTGCTTTGAGAGGCTGGCATGGCTAGAATCAACTCTTGCCTAAGCAAGAACTTGGTCCCCCTGCAATTTTCCTACCATCACAATAGTCTACATTGGATACAATTCTCACTGGCTCGCCACTCGGCCTTGGAGCACCTGAACAACAGCAATATCTTCGTCAGACTGCTGTTTATTGGTTACAGCTCAGCATTCAACATCATCATCCCCTAAGGACTAACCAATAAGCTTCTGTACCTCCCTCTGCAAATGGATCCTTGACTTCCTCAATGGGAGACCACAGCTAGTGAGGATCGGAAATAACACCACCTCCTTGGTGATAATCAACACAGATGCTCAAGAATGTGGGCTTAGCCCACTTCTCTTGCTACTCTCTACGCTCACAATAAAGCCAGTGAGACCACAGGTTGCAGAGTAAGCATGATTAGCCACGTACTGGTGAGAGGCATCTGTCTCTCCCTCTCTCTCCCTCCCTCCTCCCTCCCCAATATCCCTCACTTCATTCCCCTCCTTGCCTCTTCTCTGAAACTGATCGTTTTATCTAACCAGGCTTAGTCATCAACATCAAACAATTGGGAAAGGAGTGGTCAAATCTGGAACCATCTTAGAGATACTTGTCATATTACTCCTCTTGCAATATATGAACCAATATATCAATTAGAAAACATATAAGTCTGAAGTTCAAGTTTATTCTCATCTGAATATTATACACACACACACATATATATATATATCTGTGCCTTCCTGAAGTCCAGAATCACCGCTTTTGTCTTGGCCATGCTGAGAGTCAGGTTATTGCTATTGCACCATATGACAAGCCTGTCTCCTCTCGGTATGCTGACTCATCATTGCTGACGAAGCCCACCGCTGTTGTATCACCAGCAGTGCAGTCATGAGTCAGCAATAGGATGAGAACACAACCCAGGTGACACCAGTGGTCAACATGATGGATCTTGAGTGTTGCTGCCGACTTAGGTGCTGATTCCCAAAGATGAAAGCTTAACCATCAGCCTCTGAAGGATGGTTGTGTTAAATGCCATGTTGAAGACGATGAACAATGTCTGGCATATGAGGCATTGTTTTCTATGTGGGACAGATGGAGTGGTGGCCTGAGGCTACGACATCATCAGGTGGCTGGTTTGAGTGGAAGGCAAACTGGAAAGAGCCCAATGTAGCTGAAAGGTGGGATCTTATATTACCAATCAAAGCATTATGATTTTTGAAGTCAGTGCCACTGATCAGTGATCATCTAGGCCAGTTACTGTCACTCTCTTGGGCACTGGAATGATGGCAGTTGCTTAGAAGCCTGCAGGGACAGTAACCTAGCACCAATTATAGTCAATCTTTATGATAAAGGCCCATACAGTCAGCAATGGCTAAACAATTGAAATTGGTTTGTGCAAATAATACAATTTTACGAATTAGTGATTCAAAGAGATTAAAGGGACTGAAGTAAGCTCATGGTGGGATCTGAACAGAATGAACACTTAAAATTGCACAGGATACTGCTGAAGGAACAAACTCTCCATCACAATATTCAAAACTAAATGTAATAGTACTTCCATTCTGAACTACCCACTCACAAAAATTCTACATTAAACCCTACTTTATTCTCCCCATATTCCTATCATTTCCCATCCAGACCATTCCACTCACCTAGACAAGAGCAATTTTACAGCAGCCAATTAACATGTTTTTCAGATGCAAGAGGAAACTGAAGCACTTTCAGAAACTGATGCATTCAGATGGAGAGCGTGCAAACTCCACACAGATAACAACTGAGGTCCAGATTGAATCAGCATCTTTTGTATTGTGAGGCAGCAGTTCTTCTAGTTGTGCCATTTAAGTGCAATAAAACTGCAATTAACTCACAATTGATTTAAACATGTCAGAAACTACCTGTTCTTTTGAAATTTTAAACTTCTAAACTTTTATGCTCTATTATCTCTAGCGATTCAATTTACTTAAAACAGCATTAATTTTAAAACTGAAATATAAATACTAAAGAATTCACATCACAAAACGGGTTAATTCTAGAAGATTTTCAAAAACTTTTCATATCAAACTTGTTGACAAACATTTCACTTCTGTTATTTCTGATGCCTGTTATTCACCTCAACTATTTTTACTCTAGAGTTCCCCAAAGAATTTACTGGTGACCAACTTTTGATTATGTCCTATATTTTCATACTTCTAACAGGTGAGAACTTCTTTCTTCTTGCCTAACTCATCAAATCCCCTTGTAATTTAAAAGATCATCCTTAAAGGTCATCTTACAGCTCTCTCTCTACTGAAGAAAAGAGCCTCAATTCTTTATGGTTTTTACAATAAAATGACTGCGTAAATGAAAACTGCTATTATGGCCTCATTAGGATTAGCCTTAAAATATTTTTCAAATTACTTTGTTCTTTGTTTCGTGTCATTTTTGTTCATTACATTTTACTATTTTGTAATTGCTATTGCCCAGATGTTCTCCAAACCCTGCAGTTGCTTCCCTTGTCTCTTCTTCATTTCTCATTGCGAGCTTTTCTATTATTAGGCTTCTAAGACAGCAAAAATTAAGCAAACATTATCATTATTACAGAGGACTGATGCATTGCATAATACCTTTACCAATCATCTGCAATGAAAAATGCACATGAGCGAACTATACAAGCAAAATAATTCACTTTTTTTTTAGGCATAAATGCCTTGATTTCATATACTGATAATCACCCAATTTTAATATTTAGCTATTTTTCATTGTAACATAAATCCTCTTACCAGCAATGGAGGAGGGGAGGGTCCTGGAGCAAAAGGCACTCTGCCCCACATCTTAATAACCTCTCCCAATGGCTGGAAACCCTCATCACAGCCTCTCTTTATAAGTAAAGACATAGTGAAGTAGCCTGCCTGGAACCATTCTGCCATCTCTTGGTTAGTGAAAGGTCCTAGAGTGTAGATAAATTAATATACATTTAAAATAATCTACAAACAATAGCCCAGCCAGTACTTATTTCTCAGGTACTAAAACATCAAATAATTTGCATTTCAACCCTGCAAGATTATGCACTGACAAGATGCCAATATTTCCTTCCAACATATTTAGCATTACTTTCTTTAGAATTAACCATGATGTTAAAATATAAAGATAATTAAAGTTGTATGTAACCAAAATTCATAGTTCCTATGTTCATCATAAAATAAAATCAGACCAACTGATAGCACATCTCAAACTTTTGGCATTATGTAGTCATTCAAAATTTAAACAATATATCTTCTGAGAACATAAAGAGAAGTAAGTTCATACAAGAAACCAATATATTAGAGCCTCAAATGAAAAAAGTACATGGATTATGTTTGATGGATCTACCAACATGTGAAGAGACATCCAAAGTGATGAACTGGAGACTGTAAGCTTATTCTTTATATGCTGTTTTCATTTAGGGAAGCAAAAAGCATACTGACCTTTAAAGCAAGGGGGCTGGAATTTTTTTTAAAAACTGGGAAGTTTTGAAAAGCTCATAGATAAGGTTACACTCTAGGTCATATGCATAGTTTTGCCCCCCTTATTTATGAAAGGACATACCAGCTTTGGAGGCATTTCAAGAGATTCACTTGATTGATTGCTTGGTGAAAGAATTGTTATATCACAAGTAGTCAAAGAAATTGGATCAATTACTAATTCTAATCCTGAATTAGAAGATGAGGGGTGACCTTATTGAGACATTTAAGCTCCCAAGTGGTGTGACATAGTAGATACTGAAATGTTTTCACTGATGTGAGAGCCTCAAATAATGGGATATTGCTTCAATAAGTGAGGTGAATAGGATTTTTTTCCTCAGAGGATAAATTGCTGACACTCTTTGGCTCAGAATATTGTGGAACCTAGAATATTAGAGTTACCTACATTGAGGTCAATAAATATTTAAAAGATTGGAAACTGGCACAGAAGTTGTGCTTGCTTTCGAGAGTGCAGGAAAGATTCACCATGATTTTGCCTGGGATGATGTGTCTGAGTTGTAAGAAATTGAATTTTTTTTCTAGTAACTGAGAAGTCTGAATGGGTTGCAAATGGGCATAGTAAACTCTTCCCCATAGCAGTGGTGTCTCTAATCAAAGGACTGGGGTTATGGTAAGGCATAAGAGGGGATACAAAGAATAATTTTTTCATCCAGAGGATTGTTGGGGGTTTGGAACATAAGTGTAGTGGCAGCAGAGATTCGCACAACTGAAGTATCCAGACAACCACTTGAAGTGCTAAAACACAGAAGGCTAGAGACTAAGTGATGGGAAATGGGATGGTCACATGGACAGAATAGACAAAAAGAGTGTTTCAGCACTGTGTAACTCTTAAGAGGAGATAATGGGGCCCGGAGTAGATCAGCATGATCATACTGAATGGAAGGATATGCTTAGAAGCCAGATAGACTACTCATGGTCCTATTTTCTTGCGTTCTTGTACTTCTGTTGGTAGCTTCCATTTAGCCATAATACTGTACAAATTGCAGCTCTGATTCATAAATCAGATTACGATACATTTCTTTATCACATTGAATTTTAAATGTTCATCAAAAAAATTGTACTGAAACACAAACAGAAAAGTCTCAAGAAGGTACCAACTGTTCATCTACAACTGCTCCTATATTCCAAATAATGCAAATGCACTTTTCTGAATACCTAGGTTCAGCATTTCAAATTCCAATTTTAAATAATGCGAATCTAATTGTTTAAAGCTATTTCATTTAAAATATTTGTGGGAAATGACCTGTTTCTTAAATATGGAAATTTGTTTTACAGTGTTCTGGAACCCTTTCATTAAATCTCCAATAAAGTTCAATTCCACTGCAACAGACAGCATCCTTCTTTTGTCTTACTAAATCAAATGATACTTTTCACCTCCATAAGATGACAGTAGACAATCTCAAGGATGGAAAATGATATTCACATGCTTTGCCTGCTGTTGGCGACCGAGAAGGAGGTTGAATCGTTCCGATAGAGATGGCGCTCAGTACTTGGTGTCGGAGAGCTGATCAGAGCTCGAAGTTTTCGGATGACTCAGAGTCGGACCGTGGTCGGGTATGGCAGGGAGAGTTTTTCTTCCTTCTCCCGTCTGCGTGAGATGTGGGACACTTGAGAGACTTTGAACTTTTACTGTGCTCATGGACTTCTTCATCAAGTTATGGTATTGTTGCACTGTTGTAACTATATGTTATAATTATGTGGTTTTGTTAGTTTTTTTTCCAGTCTTGGTCTGTCCTGTGTTTTGTGATATCACACCAGAGGAAATATTGTATCATTTCTTAATGCATGCATTACTAAATGACAATAAAAGAGGACTGCGTGTCTTCATAATCTAATTTTTGGATCATGTACAGGAACTACTGTTGATTGACAAATTTTTGCTCAATGCAAGATTTTCCCGAAACAACCTTCCCATAAATCATAGAACTAAATGATAAGCAAAAAAAATGCCCTTAAACTAAAGATAAACACTTTCATTTGTAAGTAACACACACAAAATACTGGAAGAACTCAGCAGGCCACGTAGCGTCTATGGAAAAGAGTACTGTCGACATTTCAGGCCATGACCTTTCAGTAGGACACTTATACAAAAGTGTTTTCATTTGTAAAACACTTTGTAGGTATTGCTCACCCAAACCTTTCCTCATCTTGAGGCATAACAAAGTTGCAGTGCATAACCAAAAAGATCCCATTATAGTTCTCAAAAGAACCAGCATTTTTAATATTTTGATGTAATAAAACTAAAAATACCGTGACAAAGGGAATTTGATGACCAATTGAGTTTCCCCAAAAATACAGATCAATAATCAAAAATGCTGTTCAAGTCAACATTAAACAATAGCCAGTCAGCCACAGTTACCACCTTTTGAGATAAACATTCAAAATTGTTGGAATAGCTGCAAACTAAGCATGCTAATTGGCAAAAAATTCTGCAATTGACACCTCAAAGAAAGTTGACCTCTTAGAATTTTCCTCCCTGTACAGCGAAGAAAGAAACTCAAAAGTTTGGATATATAGGAGAAAATTTTAGCTAGGAAGCTCTGCACTATTACAGGGCTGCAAATTACTTCTGCTTTCAGGTCATGTTGTGCACCATATAAACAAAGATTCAGCAAATAATCAATTTTGCAATAAACTTAGGGGCAAGTTTTTTTTTACGCAGAGAGTACTGAATGTGGGGAATGGACTGCCGGTGACAGTGGTGGAGGCGGATACGATAGGGTCTTTTAAGAGACTCCTGGATAGGTACATGGAGCTTAGAAAAATGGACGGCTATGGGTAACCCAAGGTAATTTCTAAGATAAGGACACGTTCAGCACAGCTTTGTGGACCAAAGGACCTGTATTGTGCTGTAAGTTTTCTATGTTTCTAAACTATTGGTCATTAAGTCCATTTAACAAAAGGATTTGAAAATGGTCTTGGCTGTGTGTGTGGTAGGTATGTCCAACCAATCAGAGTTTTTCCAAGGTTACCAGGAACACTGATAAAGGAAAGGCAGTGGATTTTGTCTACAAGGATTTAGAGCAAGGTCTTTGACAAGGTCCTGCATAGGAAGTTGATCAAGAAGGTTCAGTCACTTGGCATTCAAAATGAGGAAGCAAATTGGATTCGAAGCTGGATTTGCAGGAGAAGTTATAAAGAGTATTAGCAAATGACTGCCTCTCTGATTGGATGTCTGTGCAATATGGTGTGCTTCAGGGATCAGTGCTAGGATTGTTGTTTTGTCATCTACATTAATGATATGGATGATAATGTGGTAAGTTGGATCAACAAATTTGCAGATGACACCAAGATTGGGGGTGTAGTGGATGGCAAGGAAGGCTAAAGCTTGCACCTGGATCTGTACCAGTCAGAAAAGTGCCAGATGGAAGTTAATGCAGGCAAATATGAGGTGTTGCACTTTGAAAGGACAAACCAGGGTAGGACTCAACACAGTGAACTGTAAAATTGAGTGCGGTAAAACAGAACACAAATCCATAATTCCTTGAAAGTGGCATCATAGGTAGATGAAGTTAGGGTTTTATTCCCTGGAAAGTAGAAGAATGAGGGGCGATTTGACAAAGGTAAACAAATTTACGAAAATATAGAAAGGATAATGCAAGCAAGCTTTTCCACCAAGGATAAGTGAGACTGGAACTAGAAGTCATGGTTTAAGGGTGAAAGTAAAAATGTTTAAGGGGAACACAAGAGGGACTTTGTTCATTCAAAAAGTGATGAGTGTGGAAAGAGCTGCTAACAGAATTGGTGGATGTGGGCTTGATTTCAATAGTTAAGAGAAATTTCAAAGTTCGATGTAAATATATTTCACAATATACAACTTTAAGATTCATTTAATTGTGGCCATACTCAATAAATCCAATGACCATAATAGAATCACTGAAAAACTGCACCAACAGGGCAGACAACCAGTGTGCAAAAGACCGCACACCATGCAAATACAGAAAGATATACTAATAGTAACATATTAGCTATATTATGACCCATCAGTTAATACAGATAAGACAATCCATAATAACCATCCAGATGTAATACAGGATAAAAAAAAAGAACAACTTTCTTAATCAATATAGCCACTCCACACACACAATGTATAGAAATTAACACGTGAAAAACACCAGACAAATGCTGAATTAAAAGATGATATTGAAAGACTTTGGAAAATGAACAAGGTGTACATTGTCCAGATAGTATTATCTACAACTGGTGTCATCCCAAAATCACTACATAATAGCATTAAACAATTAGGGTTACATAGCAGCAGTATCTATATGTAAATCTTCAGGAAGCCACAATACTAAACACCAATATAATAGTCCGAAAGTTTCTAGCAATTGACAAATGAGCGTGCTTGGCTATGTCCCTGCCTCAGGTTTTACCCTGAAAAAAAATAAAGCTGAGAAAAAAATAAAGGTAATAATAATAAATAAATAAGCAATAAATAGACAACATGAGATGAAGAGTCTTTGAAAGTAAACCTATAGGTTATAGGAACGGTTCAGTAATGGGGTGAGTGAAGTTATCCCCTCTGGTTCAAAAGCCTGATGATTGAGAGGTAATAACTGTTCCTGAACCTGGTAGTAGTCCTGAGGCTCCTCTATCTTCTTTCTGGCGGAAACAGTGTGAAAAGAACATGACCTGTGGGGTGGGAGTCCCTGATGATAGATGCTGCTTTCCTGTGACAAAGCTCCGTGTAGATGTGTTCAATGATTGGGAGGGCTTTGCTCATAATGGACTGGGCTGCTGCATCCACTACCTTTCGTAGGAAATTTTCTTTTCAAGGGCACTGGTGTTCCCATACCAGCCCATGATGCAGCTAGTCAATCTACCTCTCCACCACACGTCTGTAGAAGTTTGTTGATGTTTTAGATGTCATGTCAAATCTTCACAAACCGCTAAGGAAGCAGAGGAACTTGCTTCATAATTGCACTTATGTGCTGAGCCTAGGACAGGTCATCTGAAATGATAACACCAAGGAATCTTAAACTTGCTGATCTCTCCACCTCTGAAAGTCTGTTGAGGATTGGTTCAAGGACCAATTACTTCCTTCGGATCAGTACACGGACAGAATGGGTTTGGAGGGCTATATTCCCAGTGCGGGTTGATGAGACTAGGCAGAATAATAGTTCGACATGAACTAGATGGGTCAAAGTGACTGTTTCTGTGCTGCAATGTTCAATGACTCTGACTGTACAAGTTTGTACATTCACCCTATGACAGTGAACAGAGTGCAGATTTGCTCTATTTCCTCCCAATCTCCAAAGATATTTCTGATTACTAAGTGTAATCTTAGTAAGTTAAATTGTGGGCAAGCTATATTGGTATTGGAAGTATGGCGACACTTAGCAGCTGTCCCCAGCACATATTCAGGACTGTGATGATCATTGACGCAAAATGATGCATTTCACATATGTTTTCCTGTATGTGACAATATAATCTTACTGGTGAATAATCACAGATGAAGAATTGAAAATATGCTTCCTTAATATAGTCAATCTAAGATTGATTAACTGTCATGTAACTACAATTATGAGATTTTCTTTCCAATATATGAGCAGAGAAAGATTAATGACATTTCATGAAAATATTGTTGGATGCGAGTTAGGTATTTTTTAGATCCTTTTTAAGTGTGATTAACCTTTCAAAAGCATTTGATATAAGTTTAAGTTGAAAAATGCCCTAACTCTCCTGTTCATGTGTGGAAATTGGGTTTTTCATTAGTATTGATAAATAGGACAAAATTCTGAGAATCCATTACTAGTCAACCTGAGAGAGTTAGTTTCATTTGCTTCAGATAAAATTTATTGAGTTGAATTTTAATTACTGGGCTATTAGATTTTAATGGCCAGATGCTTAGTGGTTTAAGTGTGATGGATATCCGCTTGTTGGGCCAGTAGGCCTTATGTTTTACCAAATTCGGTTTTCTAAACACAGCAGCTGCCACTTGTAGGTTTTTAGCAATTGTAAGAAAATTTCCAACTACAACTTTGTTTAGCTTCTGCTTGTAAATGGGAGCCAGTCTTCAGTTTTTAAAATGTAAATGGAAAGCCATAATCAGCCTAAAGGTGAAAACACAACTTCGCAAATGAACTGTCTACGGAGCAGACTGCTAGCCCAAATCACCCTGTTTATTGCTGCTTGATATGCAGTATAAGACAATGGGTTATTTAATTTGGTTTGTTTCAAAGTAGACAAGTTGACCAAGTTGCTCAGTTCAAGGAAGCTTACAGACCAGGTGGAGAACATCATTTAGTATATCGAATAACTGATGTGTTTATAGCTGAAAGTTTTATGTATTCAGGAAGTTAACTTCACAGCACTGATTGTGCGTAGTTGGGACCTACATCTCCAAGAGGCCTTTAGACCTTTTGTGTGGAAAAAAAAGGGCATTGAGGAAATACCAAATACGTGTGAAGTCACTCAAGAGGCAAGTAACTGTATAAATGTAGAGAGCAGTTCAGGCTTATTAAGAATGGGGTAAAGAACTTCAACGGGGTGACCTAAAATCCATTGCTCTAGCTTCGATTTCTGTGATGATCAATTCATTTATCTGCATTATTAATATGTCTTTTTAGTTTATAGGAATTGTAACTCTTCTGAAAATCCTTTGTTTTATAGAAATCCTTTCTGTTTGACATTATTCAGTTTTATGAATGTTACTCAGAAGAATACTTCTCAAAATATTTGTTTAGCTAGTTTAGCACAATATGTTACTACACATCTGTCACAAAAATGGCAAAAAAAAATAGCTAATACCTAAAGCTAATCTGAATTACAGGGATATTTGAGTAAAAGACCAGAAAACATTTCAGGTTACAAAGCCAGAAGAAACACAATTTAGCGGCTTGTGATTTGGGGTCTGAGGTTGTGTCTAATATGAGTATATACTCTGACGCTATGGTGAGCAGAAATTAATATTGAAATTCATTACAATGTACAGCAGGTAATCTGCTAAAAGATGAGGATTCAGAAGTGACATAAATATAAAACTGAAAACCATCAGTATATGCATTCTTCCAGATAACCAGAAAAAATATTTTGCCCCCACTTCCAAAGCAATTGATTGGAAATTTAAGGTGGAAACAAGATAAAGTGCAATAGATAATTTAGGATCAAATTAGAAGCCAAATGAATGAAAAGGTATTTTATAGTATATTTAATACCTGTGATAATGGTGTATAAATATTATGTGTAAGCCGATTTTTTTTTTTGAAAGTTACAACTAATGAGGTTTCAAGTTGAGAAAACATTGAGTAACGTGCTATATAAAGCTGAGTAACACAAGACTCCACAGATATATCACAAAAGAGCTCTGTTCATGCACCTGTATAAAGCTAGATCATTGTGCCTCAGGGTGAACAGATGAGATGCTGATGAGTCAAGAGTAATCCTTTCTGCAGTTCCAGACATTCTTTGCAAATGCCAGCCATTAGGTCATTACATTTCCTTATTACACATTTATATTTGGTGTCTCATGTTAAAGCCAGTTTACCTATTGGTAGGAATGCACAGAAACCAACATTGAACCAACTTTCGTTTGAATGAGAACACCCAAAATATACCGCGTTGATATTACTGTACAGTTGGCCCTCCGTATCCGCAGGGGTTTGGTTCCAGAACCCCCTGCGGATAACAAATTCCGTGGATGCTCAAGTCCCGTATATAAACTGGCATAGTATTTGCATATAACCTACACACATCCTCCCGTATACTTTAAATCATTTCTAGGTTACTTATAATACCTAACACAATGTAAATGCTATGTAAATAGTTGTTATACCGTATTGTTTAGGGACTAATGATAAGAAAAACAGTTTGCACATGTTCAGTACAGACGCAACCATCGTAGCTCTTCCGCGAACCCCAAACAGTGGAAGTAACGAAAAGTGAAATTAGCGTTGTTTGTTTTACAGTGAGCTGTTACAGAGGCTGCACACACCCCGAGCAGCGAGAGTGGCGAAAAGAGAAAATAGCATTCAGCGTCTCAGCATCAAGCCATCATAGCTTTGAACTGTGTGAGACTTTTGCTACGACTGACAGTGCTGCAATGATTGCAGAAAAGTATGACTTCAATTTTGAAAAGGCACGTAGGTTTAGGGCAGGTTTGTAGGATGTTTTGAGTGCTTACAAAGAACTGTATGATAGAAAAATGCATGAATCTTCCAGTGTGCTCACTGTCTTCCCGATTCTGGTAAGTGAAACTACATTGGCCATACATTATTTCTACTTTTATATATGCTGTGTATTTATATCATTCCTGCTTTTACTGTATGTTAGTGTTATTTTAGGTTTTACGTGTTATTTGGTATGATTTGGTAGGTTATTTGTTGGGTCTGGGAACGCTCAAAAATTTTTCTCATATAAATTAATGGTAATTTATGGGATGGGATCCAGAGAAGTTTGACCAGGTGGATTCAGAATTGGCTTGTCTGCAGAAGGCAGAGGGTCGTGGTGGAGGGAGTACATTCAGATTGGAGGATTGTGACTAGTGGTGTCCCACAAGGATTGGTTCTGGGACCTCTACTTTTCGTGATTTTTATTAACAACCTGGATCTGGGGGTAGAGGAGTGGGTTGGCAAGTTTGCAGACGACACA